>NC_079433.1:4849338-4923227 GCF_026213295.1 Gadus chalcogrammus | reverse complement strand
GGGGGGGGCCCTCGGAATCGGGCGGGATCACAAGGAGAAGGGGAGGAATGGGAGGCGGGTAGGGGGGGAGGAGGGGACTGGCCCCCACAATCTCTACAGTCCCCCCCCCCACCCGTTTGCAGTATGGCCCCCTGCCAGAAACGTGTGTGTGGTTTTTGCAGCCCCCCCCCCCCCCCCACTCCCACCACCACCACCACCAACCGCTTCCCCACAGGACGTGAAAAAAGCGCAGCGCGATGATGTCAACCACGCACACGGGAAAAACTTTCCTAAACAAAGGGAGGTCTGTGCATGTGCATCTGGGGGTGGAGGGCCGGGCCGCGGCGGCGGCGGCGGCGGCGGTGGAGAGGAGGGGGTCGTCGGGGGGGGGAACACACGGCTCTCTGTTTCAGCGCAGGCTAGCCCCCGACGGCACACTTTCATTAAATCATTAGCACCTAATCAGGCCGAACAGGGCTCCGGCGGCGCAGGTTGATGTTGGAGCGCGCAACATTGTTTTTGGGGGGGGGGGGGGAGGCCTGTGGAGCGGTGTCTGGACGAAGGGGGCCGCGGGAGAACCACGGACCTTACGGGGGCTTTCGCGCGCGTTAAACAAAAGACCAGATGTGGAGGAGTCACGCTATTCCTGAATATAAAAGGCTTTCTGATTTAAGAGTTGTCGTTTTTTTTTTTTGGTTTCGTCACGACACCCTGATGCTGCCTGAGAAGACGTTCGATAAGAGGGGTTGCAACGTTTCTCGGGAAATCGTCAAACGTTTCGTAAATCTGGAATCGCCGCTTGAAAGAAAAGTTCATCCCGAAAAAAAATGTACTCCTCTTTACTCCCAGGTGGCCTGGATAAAACCTACTGAACAGACGGGTTTGATTGGTAACATGACACACAGTGACACACAGTGACTGGCTACCTCTCTGTGTAGACTGACATCAGACCTGCACATTGTCTCACAGTCTGAGGGAACCGTTCTACCAGAGCAGGAACTCTGCAGCTGGCCAACACTTGACCGCCATAGCTCCAGCGGTTTAGGCTAATGACTAACACACACACACAGACACAGACGCACACACACACACATACCCACACACGCGCACTACATCACTATGTAAGTGTCTGCGGCGCAGGCGAAATTGCAATGGAAAAGTTTGAGTCACCGTCGTCTGGAGGGGACGTGACTCTCGAGAGACGGGCAGATACCGAGGTCCGTCTAACGGCATGCCCACGGAATTTCATTCAGAAATGTGACAACGCCGCATTACGAAAGACCCACCCGGGCGGGCATGATCTGAAAAACACACCACCGCCTCCCAACGCGTCAGACGTGTCTATTTTAACACACAACAGGACGTCAAGAGGAGACAAAAAAGTGAAGCGGTAAAGTGAGACGCGACCGGGGTCGGTGGGTCTGGGAGGCAGGCTGAGGTGACTGTCTCTGACCCTGTGGCACGGCTGTAATACCAGCCCACTAATGGTGTGTGTGTGTGTGTGTGTGTGTGTGTGTGTGTGTGTGTGTGTGTGTGTGTGTGTGTGTGTGTGTGTGTGTGTGTGTGTGTGTGTGTGTGTGGTGTGTGTGTGTGTGTGTTGTCCGTGTGTGTGTGAGTGAGAGAGAGTCACAGGAGAACCACAGGAGAGAGCGATTGAGGAAGAGAGTTTCAGACATAGAGAGGGGGCGAGAGAGAGCGAAAGCGAGAGTGAGCAAGTGAGCGAGAGAAAACGAGAGCACCAGAGAGAGACAGAGAGAGAGGCAAAGAGAGAGCGAGGCAGAGAGAGGGACATATGGAGAGCGAGAGGGAGAGAAAGAGAGAGCGAGAGCAAGAGAAAAAAAGAGCACCAGAGAGAGAACGCGAGAGGCAGAGAGAGAGAGAGAGAGAGAGACAGAGAGACAGAGAGAGAGAAAGAAGAGACAGAGAGAAAGAAGAGACAGAGAGAGAGAGAGAGAGAGAGAGAGAGAGAGAGAGAGAGAGAGAGAGAGAGAGACAGAGACAGAGACAGAGACAGAGACAGAGAGAGAGAGAGAGAGAGAGTGAGAAAGAAAGAGAGAGAGAGAGAGACATAGAGAGAGAGCCACACACACAGAGAGAGTTAAGTAGTGCAGCAGACCTGGACGACCGGGTGCCCCCCCGCCAGAGCCTTGACGGCCCCCCGGCTCCCCTCGGTCTCGTAGTGGGCCCGGTGGTGGGAGCGCGGCTCCACCTCCATCTGCAGGCTGTAGGGCCCCGAGCTGCTGGGCAGGTGCCAGTCCAGGGCGGGCAGCGACGGGCTGGGGGGGGGGAGGAGGGAGGAGGGGGGGGGGGGGTGGAGGTGGGAGGCAGACAGATGGGAAGGAAGTGGAAGGAGGTGTATCCTTTGTTATTATTTTTTAATGTCTGGTCCAATAAAGGTGAAATTAGGAAAATTCCCAGTGTACGATTTTTCCAATAAAATAGTGATAATAAAGATAATAAGCGATAACGATGCTAAAGAGTTACATTACATATTGTTTGAATTTTATACATCACGATTATGCGTTATCATTTAACATCCATCCAGTCAATTTAATCTATTATTTGAATCAACACTACTGTAGCCAACGTGGTGCAGGAGGCGTGCGTTCAGAGTGGGGCCCCCAGGTGTTCACAATAAGTCGGTGCTGGTGAACAGGTGAGGTTCCGAACGCGTCCTACCTGACGTAGAGCTTGGGCTTGGACCACGAGTACTGGTGCTGCGGCACGTCCAGGAACCCCCCGCAGTAGCTCTCCTTCTTCAGGGCCAGACGGCCGCACGAGGGGTCCCCGAGCTCCCCCCCGGAGCCCGGACCCTCGCCCCCCCGCGGCTCCGTCTTCAGGCTGATGCTGGGGTCCAGGCTGGTCTTGCGGGCCTTGACGGGCACGCCCTCCCCCATGTCGATCACGCCGTCGGTGGTCAGGGCGTTGATGGCGGCCAGGATGGCCGAGTTGGTGTACTGGTTGGTGTTGGGGAGCCACGACTCCTCCGTCACGCTGAGGCGGGGCGAGCCCCGGGGGGAGGGCCCCGGGGAGCCGCCGGGGGAGTGCGGGAAGGAGGAGGCGGGCCGCGCCGGGTGGGACGCCGTCCCGCCCCCGTTGAAGCTGTACTTCCTCTTGGCGCCGCAGGGCGAGTTGGGCCGGGACCCCCGCAGGGCCCCCGCCCAGGGGTCCGTCCCGGGGGAGGCGCAGGGCGAGGAGGAGTGGAGCGGGGAGCCGCCGCCGTTGCCCCGGGGCCCGCCCCCCCCGCCGCCGCCGCCGCCGCCGGGCAGGGCCAGGGTGGAGCCCTTGGGGGAGACGCTGGGCGAGGTCCAGGGCGAGTTCTGCGGCGAGTGGTCGTAGTGGTAGGAGAAGCCCGACTCGTAGGACGAGGCGTCCGAGTGGCCGCTGCGCGACGACACGCTGCTGGCCGGGCTGAGGCAGCTGGGGTCCCGGTAGCCGTCGGCGTTGGGGAGGGTCAGCGTGACAATGGAGTTCAGCCGCTTGCCCAGGGGCAGGCAGCTCTCCTCGGCCTCCCCCTCCTCCTCGTCTCCGCCGCCGCCGCCGTCGAGGTCGTCGTCGCCGGGGAACTGGCCGTACGTGGTGATCTCGATGCGCGGGCTCTCCAGCGCCGGGGCCCCCCCCCCGTTGGCCAGGGGCCCGCCGGTCGAGTAGTAGCCGGCCGCGGGGCCGTCGTCCCCGGCGTCGTAGCTGACGGAGACGGAGATGGTGGGGCTGCTCTGCATGAGGCCGTGGTACTGGGAGGACGCCAGGCAGGGGCCCCCCAGGGCCAGGGAGAGGCTCACGTTGGGGGTGTAGCTGTAGGCGTCTGGGGGGGGGGGGGGACAGAGCAGGCCGCTCAGGACATTTACATTTAGCCGATGCTTTTATTCAAAGCGCCTTGCAAGAAATACAATTTTCATAAGGAAGTGAAACAATATATATCGCTGTCGGTACACTAAGGACGTTCATAGAACCAAGTGCCAAGCGCTTACAATCGCTAACATTCCCCGTATGCAACAAAGTTAGGAGTCATGTGATTACCTGTTTACTATGATGACTTTGAGCATATTATAACAGAGCAGGTCTACTGCCTCATAGGGCCTAAAAAGATTTTTGGTTTGGTTCCAGTTTCCGACCGACCCCGTCAATTTATGTGCGACCCAAATTATTTTATGAGCTTTTTTTTTTTTTTTTATGCAAACTATAATTACGTTTTGGTACAGCACCTCTTCAATCTGTAAAAGGATGAGCGAATTTTCTCGTTTTTAAATGCAAACAACCTACCTATCATTCGCTGCCGCTGGAAAAAATAAAAAATAAAAATAAAATAAATTCCCTACCTACCCATGACCTCAACTGACAACCAACAGGAACCAAACTTTTTTTTTTTTTTTTGGCCCAGGTGTCTATTTCATCATTAAGCAGATGCTTTACTCCAAAGACACCTACAATGACTTCAGATGAGACCTGTCATCAAGGAGCAGGTAGAGGACCCGGAGCGTCTCGGTTTAAGTTGCCCGCAGGTAGGCTGCGAATAGTGGAGATAGGACCCAGAGCCTTCCAACTGAGGGGCCAAACACCTTATAGCCACTATATTATCCTCCTGGCCCCTGCGACATTCAAAACACTTGTTGATTGGCTGGCTGGCCTGTGAGGGGCATGGCCTGCGACAGCTGCCAGTTGCAGAGTGCCCGCGTAGATATCGAGAGGGTTGGTGTCAGAGCAGAGGCAGTGTCTGCATTGTGTGACGCCACCATGTCCAGGCAGGTCACCGGCGGTCAGCGACTTGCACTGAACCTCCCCCGACAACTGTGTTTACAGCGAGAGAACGCCTGGACACAAACCGCCTTCTGTCGCCCGCGTCGGGCGGCGTCGGATGCCAGAAGGTAACCTCACACTGGGGGCAGAGCGGGCCATGACATAACCACCGTAGCTCAACACCTCTGAGCAGTCCGCTGCTCGCAGAGAGGAAATCAGGTGTAGTTAAGACGCAAATAAGGGGCTAAAAATACCGCTCCTTGCGAAAAAAACAGGCTCTATTAATACCCTCAGGGCAGGGCCAGGTGTTTATTCCACTGGGCAGTGCCAGATTAAGGCCGCTTTATGCCCACGCTGCCGTGACCTTAACGGTACAAAAAAACACAAAAAATCACAAAAAAACGTAAAGATGCAAACAGACTCGCTTTTTTGCTTTCGTTGGCGAATTTCGCCGTTTTTCCAACAGAACATTAGACCGCGGAGAGGTAGGACTATTTCTTCTTCCTTTTATTTTGATTCTATTTTTGTTCCATTAGGTTTCGGGGAAGGTCACTGAGTGCATTCCAACAGCAACCTCGGGGCCCTGTAAGAGCAGGAGTTCCTCTTTATAAAACGTTATACTGTGGCCCCGCCTGAGGTCAGAGCCACACACACACACACACACACACACACACACACACACACACAGGGGCCCCAGCAGGAGGGGACGACAGGAGCAGGGTTTGTGGTTAGTGAGGTAGGCCTACATGAGAGAGAGTCTGGCTCCTTGATATTAAAGCAGATTAATGGGACAGACATCTGCAGACAAACTGACAGACAGACATAGAGACACACACACACACACACAGACACACACAGAGACACACAGTGGCTCCTGTCTGCACTCAATTAAGGAGAATTAGGGGGCCCCCTCGACCATAAAGACCACTATATGCCTATGACGTCAACGTTGCAGTATATGACTCCTCGTAATAAAAGAAAACAACGCATTTTAACATTGCGCTGCGTGATACTGTATATAAGACGTGTCTGGGTAAAAGCCTATTATATATTCTATTAATAGATTTAATGTGGCGCAGGGAATATTACTTAGGCCTACCAAGCCCATTGTAACGGCTATTACATACTTCAAACAAATATTAGCCTACGATTTCTGCGCCAAACTAAACTGTAGTCTGCTGTCGTAAGACCCTGTTTATATTTATAAATGAGTTTATTGTTGTTTGCACCAATAAGGGTTAATAGCGTGTCCACGCCCACATCACACCAATACAAAAGGGAGGGGCTCACATCCACTAGCAATAAACGCTGCCACTGTTTCAGCCTAATGTACTGACTCAATTTAATTTGATGTACCAATGTACTCGTATGACTCCCGCTCGACTGTGACGCTGAGCCAAGTTCATGAGAACTTGGGGCAAATGCATTGCATGTGTGCGTCTGTGCGTGTGTATGTGTGTGTGTGAGTGATGAAGGCTACCGACCATAACTATTCAACCGAATCCCCGACCATAACTAGAATGACGGCGCCAAAACATGCATACGGTCAGGGTGGCATCCGTTATAGTTCAACCCCATAATAACTGTCCATGTTTATATAGGAGTCTTACCTTCTTCTGCCGATTTCATTTTCTCCTTGTTGCTGGGAACAACTTCTGAAATCAAACTTTGAACGCAGCTAGAACAACTTTGACAGATGTGGACGCGCTTTTATCCATATAGGGGCGGTTTGATTCCCCGACTGCTCTGGATCTGCTCGCAACGTACAACCGCAGAAAGTGTCAAGAAAGATCCTCGAAAAAATATAAAAGACCGAAAAGATTATAAAAAAAAACAACAACAATGCGTTCTGCCTCACAAACTAAAACGCCGGCACGACAAAATATCAAGAGACATCATGACTGCGCTGGAGATGACCACTCTTAAAATTACTTATTTATGTCCTTGTTTTTTTAGAAAGGGAATTATGATTCGGTGAAAGGGGATCCTTCGCTCGTGCTGATCTGTGTGACGCACTGCCCTCGCGCAGCGAGGACCTCCGCGCTTATAAACCCGGGGATCACCATCGCCGCCACGCGCCGCCCCCGACACTGATGACGTATCTTCGACTTCAACCACCAGATGGGTAAGGAAGATATTTTCTTTCGCTGGGGTTTCCAAAAGCAGAACAGTCTAATTAGGCACGTCTAGAAATCTGACCCCGGGGGGCTAAAGATGCATAAAAGCCTTTGAGTTTGACGCTGGATAATGAAATTAAGCCTGGTGAACGTGGGAAACATACACTGTAAACAGATAAAGGACTATTCCAGTTTAACAGCTTTATGAAGTGGTACGCCTCCCCGAAATGCGTCAAAACGTAAATTAACGTCAGTTAGATTTTGAAATATCTATCGCGCTCATTAAGCAGCGAACGACATTCGCTTGTCTACCCGCCAACATGATTAAAATGCACATGGAATCCCTCCCATGATTAAGATTTAGTGGCGCCTATTCCTCCACAGTTTAACACTACAACTGAGTGGACTTACGCTGAACTACTTCCATTTTCATCGTTGAACCATTCATGAAAAAGTTGTGGACGGTGCTAAGGAGCCTGTTGATTTAACAGCCTGCAGCGTGAACAACGCAGTGTTTTGGATGCATGGAGTGGTGAGTATGCTCGCCAAGCATGTCACTGAATCCGGATAAATATAGGCAAACCCATCCAAAAAGCACACAGATATTATGTACAAGATCACTTCCTTTTTGATCTTGATATCAACATTTCCTGGCTCTTAACGTTATGATTAAGAAAAAAAAATGTTTTCACTTTCTTGGTGACGGAGTATGCCACCATCGGCTTACCAGCACATCATTGCCGATTGTGGTACATAGAGAGGTCTATATACATTCTAAGTCCCACGAGCCTATCATTTGACACGCTTTACCGAACATCTTCACAGAGGTTTCCATAGGCCACTCGCTGTGGTCTGTGTCTATAACCCGACCCCTGCTTTCTCCAGAGCTCGCCACTCGAAGGCGGGCTCGTTGCTATCTTTGGCAGCGAGCAGCATGTTGGCAGTGTGCGGTGGGTTTCTGTGATGGCATTGGTCACATGGCGGGACCCCCCCCCCCCCCCCCCAACACACACACTACCGCCCCCATCATCTCCTCTCCTCTAGCATCTCGGTTCTTGTACTGTGAGGTTTTGTCCAACGTGCTGGAGAGTGAAGAATGGTTTAGGCTGATTCCTCCGTGGAGCACACACAGTGCAAAGTATGACGCTCCGAGACTAGAGGTTAGGGTGTTGGTTTTTTAAAGAGAGAGTGATCCCAATAGAGCCTTACCATGAGCATGACTCACAGACAAACAGACGGACACAGAAGCTGTCTGTCTGGACCCATAGGTGACAGACAGACAGCCCTGGTCTTAATGGTTGTGCCCGACAGCCTGCGTCATCAAAGGGGGACAAACACCTTTGCAGCCCCTTACCCCCACCCCCACCCCCACCACCTTACCCCCCCCCCCACTGCGACCCCCTTGCCCGTTCCAGTCGTCACTTTGACCTCATGGAAATCTCTCACCGTGTTGGGGGGGGGGGGGATGCTAGGGTCTGAGGCATGTGTGTGTGGGGTGGGATGAGGGAGCGGCGAGAGGGGGAGATTGCGGTCCAGCTATGTGTAACTGAAACATGTGTTGCAATAAACACACTTCCCTCCCCCCCCCTCCCTCCCCCCCCCCTCCCCCAGGTTCCCAGCCTGCAGTTAATAAATATCTGCACCAGCGGTGATTGGCACACGAGGGTCCGTCTACGTCAGGGGCCGCTATGGGGGCCCCTGTGTGGCTTTTCCGTTTTCCATACCAAAGGACTGTTGCCAGTGAGTTGACGACGCCATGGCAACACACCACCACCACTGCCGTCGCCGCCGCCCGTCCGGATGGGGCGGGGTGGGCCAGAGGGCTAACGAGAGCTAGCGCGCTACGCTAATGGCGAGCTTGGCTAGCCGTGGAGTGATGGGTTTTACATGCGGGTCGGAGGGGGTGACGGAGTTCGCCTCTATTGTTCAGAGTTCCGGTTCCCTGCTGGTCATGCATTCCCCCTGAAGGAATCATGTTCTTGGTTTTAAATAACTACTGGATCTGTTAACCAATGCACGATGGCACATGGTGTTAGTTCATTCCTGTGTCCACACTGATTTAGTCGGAGTGGCACAGAACGGGCAGAATGTATACTTTTTTTGACAAAGTACCATTATTGAAATGTCCGATTCAAAAGGGGTGATGCTTGGGTTGCCAATGAAATGTTTGTTTTAGTTTTTGGTTTTGCCCGCCCCCCCCCTTTGTGGATTCGCCCCTAATCCTACAATCCGGCATCATAACTCAACCTATATCCTATTATTCCATACAATATCAAACATCCCGCCACACGTCAACACAACATAAACACAAGAGAACAAGCCATGTTTGACGGGTGCCCCCCCAGCTCCAGCTCTCTGTCTGGCCGTGACGTAGCGGACGAGCCTGCGTTTTGGAAAGTTCTGATCGCCGCCCCAGGGCTCCCCTCAGGATTTGCTTATTTAATCAAAAACTGGAACGGAAAATAAACTTTCTTCCAGGAATCAACAAAATTACCCCCTTGGCCACGTTCCTCCCCTGTCTGACCGCGGCTCAGAGAATCCGGCGTGACGATGCCAACTGAATGTCGGATGTTGCATTACCCATAAAGCCTTGCAGCGACGCGCCACGCAGAGTCCTGGTGCGTGAGTTTGAGCAACGGTCAGTTGGGGTTAAAGAGAGTCGGGGAAACGTCTCTTCATTCTGCTTTCCTTTCCGCTGTTCCTCCTGCCCTTCAGTATAAATAGAGACACAGGGTTATATACACTCTAACAGACACACACACATAACCATGACAGAACATTGGGCAATTTTGAAGCATGGTCCAAGAGCCACCAGTGACCGATGCATACACAGCCAACACACACAGAGAGTCACACAGTCAACATACACACCCACACTCCACTTCCCCTCACTTCCAAGTCACAGACATGGGCTGCTGAGGGACCAAGTCAGACCCAAATATTTGTTCTCTTCCGGTCACTGAATCACCTGTTTGTCTTGGGTCAAAATGGAGCAAGAAGGAGAAAGAACTGCATCACTGCGTCGCTCTGTGTGTGTTTCGACGGTAAGACCGGGGGTCTGAGGGGAGTGTAGTGAGAGCATAGGAGGGGGAGTATGGAGGAAGGCCTGGGCCTGGACTCCATTGGCCTCCGAACCAACTTTGACCCCATGGATCACTGAAAGCCATGGTTCTTGGTTCGATTCCCAATGTCATACCTGCAGGCATCCTTGAGCGAAATATCCCAATTTCTAGCTGCTTCTTAGTTCAAATTAAGCAGCTTTGAGTGCTACATTACTGAATGGTAAATGTAGAGTTCTTGAAGACCAAATTATAAGTAACAATACATTTCAACAATAATCCCAGAGAAAACCACTGGAAACATAAGTACCTATTAGACATAGTTTCAGATTATTCTGGCAATGGATAAAACATGAATGAACAAAACCGACACAGAATTTGGACCCAGTTGCACTCGAACAAGTTTGGAAACGGAAGGCGGATGCAATCTTCGAGAAATATAATAGAATTTGTTTTGGCCGACGTGGAAGTAAATTTGTGGTCGTGTCCTCAGACAAAGAACAAACATGTGAAAACTGCTCCGAGAAGTTAAGAGACGTCGGAAAATCCAGCTCAGTTTGGAATCAGTGATCGCAGTAGTTGTCAATATCGCAATTCTCTGATTCATTCTAGCAAAAATGAAATGTTTATATAGTGCAACCTGTGTTTTTAGACGTTCTCTTATCAGGGAGTGCTGTATGATGTGGGAGCAGTCCTTGGGTGAGTTGGCGGACGTGGGGGAGAACAGTGAGCGAGTAACCAGATCTGTGCTGGTCGTGGCGTGATCATTCAAACGGGGTGCTGCGTGGAATCTTATAAAAGCAGTGGGATCACCAATCCAGCGAAGCAGTTTAGTAACGAGATAGCATAATGGCATAAGTACCGGCCTCCAAAAATACTAAATAAAAAAACACGAAGGAATGACTCAAAAAAATGAAATACTAATTTGACAAATTTTCCTAACATCTCAAGTTGCCTCTCTTTAAGTGTTTATATTTTTGTATTCCAGCTTTATGTCGGTGAATCTCCCCCGAGTCAAGAAGGGTTCAACAAAAATCCATTTTGTTTCTCTTGTGTTGCTCGGTGATCATGCAGGGGGGAAAAGTACCAGGATTCATTATTTACTATTTAGCAGATACTTTTATTCCAAGCTTGTGTCTAAGTGAACTCAGAATCAGTCTAGTAAGGGGCAGGTAGGGGTTAGAGCACATTGCTCAAGGATACCTCTACATGTATACTGTAGACACTGGGGATCAAACACAACCTTTGGCTGTGAGTCAAACAACCTACCGCAACTCTGCGTACCTGTCCACGAGTTTGAAAGGAATTAGGAATAAAAGTATGTCTTAAACCCTATAGTAGCACACGCCTAGCCTATTGATTACCGTGTGCAACCAACAGCTCACCAGTAGGGCTACCCTAAGCTTTCTCGGGAGGGTGTGTACACTTTACATAATGTATGCACTCTGGGGACGTCAAACAATTTGACTGTCAAAATTCTACGGGGAGAATCCATGGAGAAAACACACTATTTCACCACACCAGACGCACAAACGACGCCTGTCGTGAGCAATGATTTCTTCGCAACTAAATACTTGGGACGAGTAGTCATGACAAACGTATTAGTCATACCTCAAGTCTATGAGAGAATATGGAGGATACTTCACTGATGGCTTTTAAGACTATGACCCAATCCCATTTCTACCCCTTACCCCTTCCCCCTCCCCCTTGTTTTGAAGGGGTAAGGGGAAGGGGTAAGGGGGTAGAAATGGGATTGGGCCCAAGGCCCCCATTTCTACCCCCTTACCCCTTCCCCTTACCCCTTCAAAACAAGGGGGAGGGGTAAGGGGTAAGGGGTTGAAATGGGATTGGGCCTATATCTACTTTTTCCTCTAACCCTTGACACCCCCGACCCTTCTCACACTTGTTTAAGTGTATCCCTGCTAACTCCCGAATGGAACAGACCAATAGTCAAAAGGTTGGAGTCAAGTTGTTCATTTATATATTTGTATTGCTTCGGAACAACTCCGTAGTGTTCTTCATCACAATGACGGTGCTGTCCACGGCACCAGTAAGACATTGCAGAAAATGCCCCAAGACCGGACCCCCTTAAACCTAAACAGACCCAGCAGGATTACACACCTTGTAGTTATCCAACCCCCCCCCACCCCGCCTCGCTCGTGAACGTCAAGATACGGAGACGTTAGAGCCGGGAGATGAAAGCGGAGGGGTTTCGTCTAACATGTCAGAACCATCGGACCATCACATCCACCGCTGGGTCGCCCATTACCCACAATGCACTTCCTGATCCGGACGGGGGGAAATTGATAACACATTTTTTGTCTCGCGGCTGGTCACACAGTGGATTTGATTCATGGCATGGCCAATGTATTTATTCATTCACTCATTAGTTTGTGGTTGCGTTCAATCTTGCGAGATTTAAAAAATAAACATAACTCTACTGTTCGGATAAACAAAGAGAAGGTAGGCTACTGCATTCAAATATATATTCGATTGGCGGGTGTGTGCATTTAAAAGGTCCACCACCGTTTAGACCGTTGCGCCCCCTTTTGACAGTTGGGAATACATTTTCAATCCAGAGCATTTTTTAATGAATGAAGTCCCATACATCATTCCAACTGGATATTATGCTACAAAGAGCAACATCAAGGTACTTGTTGAAATTGGGTATGGGTTCGTTTTTTTCCTGATAAAGAAATGTCGGCTAATATAAGTATTCAATAAATGTCGACCCAATGGTGTTTGTGACAAAAAACATAATAATACATTTTACTAGATTGTTCAAACAATAACTGACTAACGAAGGTACTTACCTTCTGCCTTCGACAGAAAAAGATGTCAAGGGCAGTCCAACCGTTCGGTCCCGTTTAATGGTTGAGTTTATCGCCATCTTGTGGCCCTAAGAAGAACCCCACGCATACGCCTTTACACACAACGACAAGGGAGACCGAAACATATTGTTAAATTTAATTTTTTTATTGCTAACATCTCGATAATAACATTATAAATAATGGTCATAGGGTTAGAAACAGAAGTGCCTAGATATGGTGAGCAAATACACAATTAGGGGACATTTGTATAACACCATTCATCAACAGAAAGAAACACTGAAATGAACACTTTGAGAAGCCATTTAAAAACAGATTGATACCCTAGATGCAATTTGCATCAAACGGACATTCCACATCTTTGGTGAGCAGATATAATTCAAGGGTTGAGGTTGACACATTTAAAACCCAATAAATAACAATCAGGAATTATTTAGATCAGTTGGAGTTTCAGAAAATGACAGCAACCTAGCAACCCAACGTAGCTCCGCCAACACTGCGTTGAAGACTTTAAAAAAAAAAACACATTGGTTCTAGACACTGATGGGGACCCAGGGAGAACACAGACCTGAGAATGATAAAACTCATTCCCGTAAGACCCAGGGCATGGCTACCTTGGTGATAACCTTTGGAGGAGGAGCAGCAGTGAGAAAGATTTCAAATAATCAAGAAATCCTCAACAGCAGGATTCAGAATACAGTTTGTCACGCACACGCACACACACACACACAAACACACACACAAATGTGTGTGTGGGAAAGATTTCAGGAATGCAAAGAGAAACAGTTTGGACCGATGGACAAGTGAGGTGGACGAAGACTGACGAGACAGTTGGCTTGTGTACATTGACTTGTAAAGCATCAGCATACTGATGAGGCACAGCGCGAGTGGTCTGATCCGGACTACAGATTGAACCATGGAATATAAATAAAAGGCCATAGTATGAGAACAATTGTGGTTGCTTAACACCCGACCACATTTTCTATACTTTGAGATTATGTTTATGAAATGTTCTATTATTAAGGAGTACAGCAAGAATCACCTTAAAGCGAAGGCATGGCTTTTTTTTTTTTAAAAACCAGCTAATACGATTCACTAACTTCCTACCCTCCTTTTAAACACCTAACATGATTGTCAACGTAATGACGACGCATTCTGTAACCAAGATCCAACCTTTAATTGGTCCACTTTCCCCTTGATTAGAAATACTGATGTTGATCTTTAGATGGACATTTGATTCATAAAATATTCAGCATCATCTTATAGCCAAGTAATTTTTTCATACTATAGCAGAAGCACTGAGAGGCTAAAGTAAGAGAAAAGTAAAATAATAACGTTGGTGAACATGGCGGAATGCATCGTTTGTTAGTCAATTCTTATTTTGCTAATGGTTTATTTTGTCATTGTAAAGGTTTTAATCTATCTGGTCAACACACAACTGTACAGTTGGATCGAATACTGTGTGAAAATCAACACATCAGATTTGAGAAGTCACTGAATTAATTGCAGTACTAAAAATTCATAAAAAAATGTTTTGGACCCCACATGTAAAAAAAAGAAAAGGTGTACATCCAAAGTAATGCTTCGAGTATCGAGTATAAAATGATGCTTGGAGCTGATTGGCGTCCAATAGAAGAAGGCAAAGCGAAGCCGAGGGGCCTTCCCAGTGTTTCGAAAAATCAGTGGTCCTTCACAGCCTGCCACCCTCGTCTTGACAACTCATCTTTTTAAAACGACAAACAAAACAAAAACAATCTTTGTGTGCTTCAGTCTTTTCAAGTAATCCCAAGTCCATGAGACAACAGCGAATGTGACTCGTTTAGCTTTTTCCGTTTCGAATATATTTCCCTTCCAACTCCAGAAGTATCGAGGTTGATCATTGCTGCTAGAAACGACGAAAAAGTGACTCAAGCGAGAAAAAAAACGAATGAAGAAACCCCAGACAAAATCCGACCACAAATTCTGAATTCCGGAATTTTGGAGTTTTGGAATTCCAAAGAGGCGCGTTGACGGAATGTGCAGCGATCAAGAGGAGAGCTTGGAGTAGCTCGGCGGGGAGAATTTGCGCTTGAGGTACTTGATGATGTAGAGAGGCAGGCAGCTGAGCAGCGTGATGGCCAACACTTTCCACACAAACACCCACGTGGTGATGAAAGGCAGGTCTGGAAGAACCGGCCGCACGTTAAAACAAGCGCTTCCAAGTAGAGAATCGTGTGATAAAAAAGTCATGCTATTATCGTGTTGCGTCTGTGATTCATGCATTTCCTAATACACCAAAAAAATAGTTTGAAAGTAGTTCTCAATTTCTACCGGGAAATGACGGATAACGGCACAATGGAATGACATGTATCAACAAGTCAAACGACCCTTGACCCCCAGGACAAACACACTGATGACACATTAAACGTACACAGACAGAAAACGTCAAGCAATGCAGGGGAGAGAGCGAGACTGAGACCGAAAGAGCAATAGAGAGAGAGAGACAGAGATTGAGAGACAGACAGAGAGAGAAAAAACCTACCAAGGAAAGCTCCCAAGGATATCCTTCCAATGCCTGTCGCCGTAGCAACACGGAGACAAAAGAGCAGCCATAAGAGAAAATAAAGGGTTGGTGAGACGGATAGACGATCAGGGACAGAGAGATGGACAGAAAGAGAGAGAGGGAGATCAAATAAAGGACAAAAAGTAAAGGAGGGGAGAGGAACATTTGAGAAAGTAAAATAAATCACAAGGGAGGAAGAGTAAATAAAAGAGGTTACAAAAAGGACAGAGAGAGAAGAGGAAAACGGCAAAGCAGAGTTCAGTCGACTTAAACCCAACAGGAGAAGAGACACAAAACTGAATAAACAAAACACGCAGAGGAGAATAAACACAAAACACAACAGGGGAATAAACACACAAGACATATACACAGAACATAGGAACATTTAAAGTTCCTTTTCTGACCCAATAACACGTTGTGTACGATAGATTGCTTCAGATAGGAAACGTTATTAAGAGTCTATCGCTCAATTAAAAACAACACGATTCTAATAATCTTTTTATGTCGCACTACAAATACAAAGCGAAATTCGCGTTCTGTGAGCTCGGGGCTTAAGGTGGGCGTGGCCATATAAAGTGGGCGTGTCTTCGGAACCCATGAAGAGGCCCTTTGTCGAGGTGATTCAGATGCAGTGTATCGGACTGGCTTACCAAAGTACTCGTTGAGGAAGAAGAGGGAGCACACGTAGAAGAGCAAACTGAGCCCCTGGGCCAGCACCATCAGCCAGTGCCAGGTGCGGACGGTGAGCGCCACCATCAGCAGCTCCGTCAGGATCAGCGCGGTGAAGGAGATGGCCACCACGTGGAGGAACTCCGACTCAAACAGCACCAGCGCGCCGTACATCAGGACGCCACCTGGGGGCGCCACAGGCCGTTTAGTCAGAGGGACGCGTAAATGTTGAGTATATTAAATTTAAGACACCATGATAAAATAATAAATGGAATTTGAAATCGTCAACTTGGATCAAAAACTTGGAAAATATATATAAAAATAAAAATATACATTTCACAGTAAGAATAGGATACAGAAGACTTGTTACAATGTAGGAACTCAAAGCAGTCTTTAATTCTAACCTCTAGATGTAAAATTTGTTTGTTGTTCTTTGTAGTCTCCCCCTCTGAGTAGAGCTCGGAACAGACACCTCCATCAGGGTAACCCAGATACACAAAACCCCCCTAGCTTCCGGGTTGATGGTTTAAAACCCTCGGTTCCTCTACAGACCCAGATAAAAAACATCTAGACCAGCTCAACCTCAAGCACCAGAACGGGGCCCTGGGAACGAGGAACTAAAGCCAGAGCCACAGATAAGCATTGATTAGATAACATTATTTATGAGGAGAAACACACAATGTGCTCCAGTGTTCCAGCGCCCCAAACCCCCTAATTATCCCGGACGGACCCCCGGCCTCGTCTCATTGGCCGACGTATTCCGATACCCCCCCTTATAGTAGCGCTGAAGCGTCGACGCTAACTGGGCTTAATGGCCTATAACTGATCTGATAATTAGCTTTTCATGAGGAGCCGCGGCGCAGGGCAGCCCAGTCAGTTAGCCTGGTTAAGAGAGAGCGAGAGCGAGAGCGAGAGAGTGAGAGAGAGAGAGAGAGAGAGAGAGAGCAAGAGAGAGAGAGACAGAGAGCGAGAGAGACAGAGAGAGAGAGAGAGAGCAAGAGAGCGGGAGTGAGAGCGAGAGAGTGAGAGACAGAGCGAGAGCGAGAGCGAGCGAGAGAGAGAGAGCGAGAGAGAAAGTGAGCGAGCGAGAGAGAGAGAGACAGAGTGAGAGAGGTAAAGAGGGTAGTGAGGAAAATATTGGTGAATAAAACAGGAACGGTGAGGATAGATGGGTTAAGAAAGTAAACAAAGAGAAAAGTACAGAGAAGAACCGTTAAAAAGAGTTAGGGAGCAGTAGAGACAAGAACAGTTTAAAAAAGGAACAGTTAGAAACGAATGAGAACGGTTAAGATATTAGAAAAAGGTGAAACTGAACAGTAAAGAAATGAGAGAACGTGAAACCAAAGAGCAGCGAGAACACTGAATAAGAACCATAGAAGGACGGTAAAAATAAATAAATGTGAGTCTTAACAAAAACCTTAAAAAGAAACTTAAAAACCCCAAAACATGACTGCAGGCCTATTCCAACCGGGCTGGCTGTGCGGCGCTCCTTGCTGTGATATCTTTTTACTCTTTCCTCCGCCGGGCCGGCTGACATTATCCTTTAATTAAATAACAGCAGCGTGGAGGACAGTGGAGACAGGCGGGCCCCACGGCCCTCCACACCCACGGAGGGGCTTAGCCCGCGCACACCGAGATCCACTTACTGGACGCACACAAAAGAACCACACGGAAGTACAGCCGGGTCCGGCCAGCTGGGAGCCGACGCCACTGAGGACCAGGACCGGGACCAGAATGGGGTTTAAGAGGACCAGGACTGGGACCAGTAGGGAGGTTTAAGAGGACCAGGACTGGGACCAGTATGGAGGTTTAAGAGGACCAGGACCGGGACCAGTATGGAGATTCAAGAGGACCAGGACCGGGACCAGTATGGAGGTTAAAGAGGACCAGGACTGGGACCAGTATGGAGGTTTAAGAGGACCAGGACCGGGACCAGTATGGAGGTCTAAGAGGACCAGGACTGGGACCAGCATGGAGGTTAAAGAGGACCAGGACCGGGACCAGTATGGAGGTTAAAGAGGACCAGGACTGGGACCAGTATGGGAGGTTTAAGAGGACCAGGACTGGGACCAGCATGGAGGTTAAAGAGGACCAGGACTGGGACCAGTATGGAGGTTTAAGAGGACCAGGACCGGGACCAGTATGGAGGTTTAAGAGGACCAGGACTGGGACCAGTATGGAGGTTTAAGAGGACCAGGACTGGGACCAGTATGGAGGTTTAATCATCTTATATCTTCATAAGCAGTGTGTGGGTATGATGCGCTCGTCTTCTTACCTTGATAAATACTGATGAACACCCAAATGAGGAAGGTCTTGAAGGACAACGACCGGCCCTGGGAAGGAGAAACCAATCATTTAATTCACATCTCAAGACGCACTTGAACCCATGTTATGAAATAAGCTACGTGCTAGGTGGGATCCGGTTTATGTATTGAGCGGGTTCTGAGGAGGCTCTGAAGAGGCTCCTGGGGGCCGCCCTACCTTGGTCAGGTCCTTGTAGAGCTCGGGGTAGAGCAGGGCCATCTCGGGCTGGACGTCCTGGTCCAGCACCAGGGAGAACACGGGGAACATGGTGTAGAGGGTGGAGTAGCTGCAGGGAGCACAGCACCACGCACAGGTCAATACTGTAGGAGTGGCCCCCGGACGACTGGCCCCCGGACGACTGGCCCCTAGCGACTGGCCCCTAGCGACTGGCCCCTAGCGACTGGCCCCTAGCGACTGGCCCCTAGCGACTGGCCCCTAGCGACTAGCCCCGGGCAACTGGCCCCAGCAGCTGAGTGCAACACAAGGTGTTTAAGGTAAGCGAAGACACGTACCCCACCGTGAGGAAGCCCTGGTACAACGGGATGGAGGCAAAGTAGAAGATGGAGGAGAACACCGCCTGAGAGAGAAAGAGAGAGAGAGAGAATATAAAGGTGATGTTTGGTCACAAATTTAGATTATTATTGGATTATTACTAACACACAATTTTAAAGAGCAATCATAATCCTTCTTACTGACAGTTTCAACTGTTTATCAAATTACACCGGCAAATAGTGATTAACTCCTGGCTCAAACCGACACAAACAGTGTGTGTGTGTGTTTTAGCGCCAGGTATGCGTCCGTGCCAGGTTAATGTGTGTCTTTGCCAGGTGAATGTGTGTGCGTGTGTCTGTGTGTATGCATGTCCGGTCGTGTGTCTGTGTGAGCCAGTGTGTGCTTGAGCCTGTGTGTGTGTGTGTGTGTGCGTGAGCCTTTGAGCCTGTGTGTTTTTATGTGTTGCATTTCCGTGAGAGTGTGTGTGTGTGTGTGTGTGTGTGTGTGTGTGTGTGTGTGTGTGTGTGTGTGTGTGTGTGTGTGTGTGTGTGTGTGTGTGTGAGTGTGAGTGTGTGTGTGTGTGCGCGGGCCTACCTGCATGGCGGAGATGATCATGCCGCGGTGCATGACGAACTGGCCCAGGGCGGCGGAGCGCTTGTAGCTGTTCCGCCCGTGCACCATGAGCAGCCGGCCGATGTGTTTGAACTGCGTGATGGAGAAGTCTGCTGCCAGGGACGCCTGCTTACCCTCCTGCAGGGGCACGCACACACAGACGCAGAGAGACACACACACACAGGCGCAGACGCAAAGAGACACACACACACAGGCACAAAGAGATACACACACAAATACAGACACACACACAAAGAGAGACACACACACACGCACAAAGAGATACACACACACACACATACAGACACACACGCATGCACAGACACACACACACACACACACGGAGATATGCACACACATACAGACACACACACACACACACAAAGAGACAATAAATGTGACAAGTGGTTAATTTGTAATATTGAACATATTAATAGTAATGAAACAAATAACACTACATGCATTCAATACATGACAATTGAAATAAAACTGTGGAAAAAGAGATGCAATGTTTTTACAGAAAACACTCAAGCATGATAATGTCGTGAGGTCAACAAGTGTGTTGTGTGTGGGCCGTACCTTCCCCTCTATGCCGATACCACAGTCTGCAGCCTGGATCATACTGACATCGTTACCCCCGTCACCTAAACCGCAACACACACAAACATAAGACAAGGGCCAACGTGCAGAACAGAGGCACTTTCTGACCCATGAGCTTTCACTGCCATCTGCTGGACATATTGAGTAGTACACGTAGACGCTGCATCAGTGGCCTCCAGTGTGTGAGAGTGAGAAAAAGGGTTGGAGTGTGAGTTTGTTAGTGTGTGCGCTCGTGTTTCAGTCAGTCAGTCAGTCAGTCAGTGAGAGAGTGAGAGAGAGAGAGAAATAGTGTATGCGAGTATGAGTATGTGTGAGAGTGAGTGAGTGCGTGTTCGAATCTGTGTGTGTTTGAGTCTATGTGTTAGTGCGTTTGTGTGTATGTGTTTGAGTGTGTGAGACACTCTCCCCCTCACTGTGTGTTCTGAGTGCATGTCCGCCAGGTCGACAGCCAAATCCCCAGCCCAAACATGTAAAAACCCCCACCACGGTCCAACAGACCTGTTGCTCCTATTTTACCATTTAGTTATTTAGCAGACGCCCTTATACAAAGGGGATTGAACCCTGAACCTTTCTACTGGGAGTCAAACACCTCAGTGGGCGCAATGCTCTAATGCCCCTAGTAATGCAGTGTTGGCATGAACTGCTATATGATTCTTAATAAATATGAAAACATCCAAGAAAACAATCCTTTCACTATGCTCAGACATAAGCAGATATGCCCGTCTATCTACTCAAACAAACACCAATTTTTTAAAAACCACCTGCCCACTACACTTCCAGAAGCCATTTGAGACTGGAACTGGGATTACAGGCTTCAAGAAATAAAAAGTCTCAAAGTGAGTGTGTGTGTGTGTGTGTGTGTGTGTGTGTGTGTGTGTGTGTGTGTGTGTGTGTGTGTGTGTGTGTGTGTGTGTGTGTGTGTGTGTGTGTGTGTGTGTGTGTGTGTGTGTGTGTGTGTGTGTGTGTGAGACAGTGAGTTGGCTAGTGCGTGTACGCATTTTTGATTTTGATTTTTCTTTATTCCGTTCACCAATTTATGCATTGCACGGTCTTGCTGTGCGTGCAATACAATGTAAAGTTGTGTTGTTTGTTTTCGGGCTGGTTTGCTTAAGAGGCTAATGTAGCTAACAATAAACAACGACTAGCCAATTTCCTGACACAATCACAAAGACGAACAGGAACGCTATAAATGCTCCGAGACCGGAAATTACATCAAAAGTGCAACTCGGAAGGCTGGAGTATTCAGGAACATACCATTAATGTGTGTGTGAGTTTGAGTTTGTGAGTGCAAGTGTGGGACACTTTTAAAAACCACTCTGCTCCCAGAAGCCCTACAAGACTGGTACTGGGATTACAGGCTTCAATAAATCAACACGGACTCGACCCGGCCGCAATGTTGTACCGGGTCGGGTATGACCTGGGTCGGTTCTGAACCGGGTCAGGGCTGAACCGGGTCAGGTCTGAACCGGGTCAGGTCTGAACCGGGTCTGGTCTGAACCGCGTCAGGTCTGAACCGGGTCTGGTCTGAACCGGGTCTGGTCTGAACCGGGTCTGGTCTGAACCGGGCCCTAGTAATGCAGTGTTGGCATGAACTGCTATATGATTCTTAATAAATATGAAAACATCCAAGAAAACAATCCTTTCACTATGCTCAGACATAAGCAGATATGCCCGTCTATCTACTCAAACAAACACCAATTTTTTAAAAACCACCTGCCCACTACACTTCCAGAAGCCATTTGAGACTGGAACTGGGATTACAGGCTTCAAGAAATAAAAAGTCTCAAAGTGAGTGTGTGTGTGTGTGTGTGTGTGTGTGTGTGTGTGTGTGTGTGTGTGTGTGTGTGTGTGTGTGTGTGTGTGTGTGTGTGAGACAGTGAGTTGGCTAGTGCGTGTACGCATTTTTGATTTTGATTTTTCTTTATTCCGTTCACCAATTTATGCATTGCACGGTCTTGCTGTGCGTGCAATACAATGTAAAGTTGTGTTGTTTGTTTTCGGGCTGGTTTGCTTAAGAGGCTAATGTAGCTAACAATAAACAACGACTAGCCAATTTCCTGACACAATCACAAAGACGAACAGGAACGCTATAAATGCTCCGAGACCGGAAATTACATCAAAAGTGCAACTCGGAAGGCTGGAGTATTCAGGAACATACCATTAATGTGTGTGTGAGTTTGAGTTTGTGAGTGCAAGTGTGAGACACTTTTAAAAACCACTCTGCTCCCAGAAGCCTTGCAAGACTGGTACTGGGATTACAGGCTTCAATAAATCAACACGGACTCGACCCGGCCGCAATGTTGTACCGGGTCGGGTATGACCCGGGTCGGTTCTGAACCGGGTCTGGTCTGAACCGGGTCAGGTCTGAACCCGGGTCAGGGCTGAACCGGGTCAGGTCTGAACGGGGTCAGGGCTGAACCGCGTCAGGTCTGAACCGTTCTGGGGGCGCTGCTCACCGATGGCGCAGGTGCGGTTGGAGGTGTGCTGCTTCAGCAGGGTGACGATCTGGGCCTTCTGCGTGGGGGAGCAGCGGCAGCACACCACGGCGGGGCACTGGCACGCCAGCTCCACAAACTCATGCTCGTAGTAGCGCAGGCACACCTGGGTGGGGGGGTGGGGGGCACGTGGGCGAAGGGGTGGGGGTGGGGGGGCACAGAGACGCGGGGAAGGGTTTAGTGAGGGGCCAGGGGTGTGCTGGGGTTTGGTGTGGTGTATGAAAGGTGGACCCGTAGATGGAGAAGGACATATTCAGGGTAATGAAATATTGAATCATATAAACTGTGTATATTTATATATTAGTGCTGTCAAGTGATTAAAATATTTAATCGTGATTAATCGCATCAATGTCATAGTTAACTCACAATTAATCGCGAGCAATCGCAGAAAATAATTATATTCTTGATTTCTTTGTCCCATTAATTTTTCTAATGTTAATGCTCTTATCAACATGGAGAAGTGCATCGGCTTGCCTTGTGCAAATGTTTTTTATTGATAACAACATTGGCATATACTGATCAATACAGGACGATACAAAAAGAAAGCCTTTAGTGCGATTAAACGATGAACATACAAACATACTGCCTTGAACATAGCAGTCAGGCTACTGCTTCTTTGTTTTGAGCCAAAGAAAAAATAAAAATAAAAATAAACGTTAATAACGCGTTTAACTGTCAGCACTAATAAATATATATTTTCTTTTTTAATTTTTTTTTTTTTTCTGAAGTAGTTTCCAAGCATTTGGGTTCGGAGCTTCATTGGATGAATAGATTGACATGATAATTACAGATAGAATAAATCTAAAGTTTGAGTGAAAACAATAGTAGCGTATACATATTATAAGCAAAATCAAAAGAGTTTTTTTTTTATCCAACGAAAACCAGATTGAATATTACCCATGCCGGTCCCATATGGGTCTGCTTGAACTCTCAAGGACAGCATTAGCTCGGGCCTTTGATTTCCCTTCTAGAGCCGCTCTCTGCCTATTTAGCCCAGCTGAGTAGCTGTGGGCGAGTCAGGCAGCGTCTGACAGAGAGAGAGAGAGAGTCAGTACCTCCAAGGAGTCTCCGGAGATGACCAGGACACAGTCGTGTTTCCTCCTGAAGGCGTTGAGCTCCAGATGGGCCTCTCCACGGCTGGAGACCTGCTCGAGAGCCACGCGCTACGATTAGCCACGAGATGCTTCAATATCCCCCATTAGCCACACGCTATGTTTAGCCACCCGAATCTACCATTACCCTGTTAGCCACACGCTACGATTAGCCACCAGAATACACAGAGACACATATGCAGAGCAAGCGAGAACGGGGATGGAAAGACACAGAGAGACCCCCCCCCATGCGGAGAGAAACATGCTCTCTGATGGAGAGACAGAGAGAGACACGGAGACGGAGAGAAAGGGAGAAGGTGAGGGAGAAAAAGGTAGGGGACTGAGCCTGCAAAACAAACCGAAAAGAGACAGAGACACAGAGACACAGAGACAGAGACAGATTGAAACCCACCGGTTTGAAGACATGGATGTCCTGGCTCCGGGACACCAGGTGGGAGCTCTTGGCGATGCAGGTGGCCGTCTCCAGCTTGTCCCCCGTCAGCATCCAGATCTGGACACCACACCAACAAGCAATATCGCAAGGTTAAGGGATGAAACACAAAACACACACACTAATACGAATGTAATCTGCCGTAAAACAAATGTTTGAGCCCGGAGAGACGGAAACCCCCACAAACGAGGGGCCAACTGGCGAGACACATTACATCAACGACCCCCCCCCTCTGCCCCTATATCTGATATGACCCCGACCCTAGCTCTGTTCCATGACTTCACCTCTTACCCTATATCTGCTCTATGACCTGACCTCTGACCTCGGACCCTACATCCAACTTCATCGCAACCTCTGACCTCGGGCCCCTACGTCCATTCTACAACGTGACCTCCGACCTCTGACCCCGCATGCGACCTCTGACCATACACCTTACAAGGCGGTAGACCTCTGACCTTGATGCCGGCGTTGCGCAGCAGCTCCAGCGTGGGCCGGACGTCGGCCTGCAGCTGGTCCTCCACGCCGGTCAGACACAGCAGCTCCAGCTCCCGCTCCAGGCTCTCCACCACCGCCGCCACCTTCAGGCTGCGGTCGTGGACGCTCAGCTTGGCCTGGCTGTAGCGGCTCTGGGGCGGGGGGGGAGGAGAAAGCAGTCAGTTTGGTCCGACGCTGTGATGGCGATTGTGATGAAGGACGGGGGGGATGTTGATCTGGGACGAAGGGAGGAGGAGGAGGAGGAGGAGAGAGGAGGAAGAGGTAGAGGAGGAGGAGAGAGGAAGAGAGAGGAGGAAGAGTAGAGAGGGGGAGGAGGAGGAGGAAGAGGAGGAGGAAGAGGGGGAGGAGAGAGGGGGAGAGAGGAGGAAGAGGTAGAGGAGGAGGAGAGAGGAAGAGAGAGGAGGAAGACAGAGAGGGGGAGGAGGAAGAGGAAGAGGAGGAGGAAGAGGGGGAGGAGAGAGTAGGAGAGAGGAAGAGAGAGGAGGAAGACAGAGAGGGGGGGGAGGAGGAAGAGGAAGAGGAGGAGGAAGAGGTAGAGGAGGAGGAGAGAGGAAGAGAGAGGAGGAAGACAATGAGGGGGAGGAGGAAGAGGAAGAGGAGGAGGAAGAGGGGGAGGAGAGAGTAGGAGAGAGGAGGAAGAGGTAGAGGAGGAGGAGAGAGGGGGAGGGGAGAAGAGGAAGAGGTAGAGGTAGAGTGGTGGAGGAGGAGGAGGAGAGGGGGAAGAGGTAGAGGAGGAGGAGAGAGGGGGAGGGGAGAAGAGGAAGAGGTAGAGGGTAGAGTGGTGGAGGAGGAGGAGGAGGAGGGGGAAGAGGTAGAGGAGGAGGAGAGAGGGGGAGGAAGAAGAGGAGGAGGAAGAGGGGGAAGAGAGGTAGAGGAGGAGGAGGAGAGAGGAGGAAGAGGTGGTAGTGGTGGAGAGGGAGGAAGAGGAAGAGGGGGAAGAGGTAGAGGAGAAGAGAGGTCGAAGAAGTGGAGAGAGCGGGAGGAGGAGGAGAGGGGGAGGAGGAGGAAGAGGAAGAGAGGAGGACGAGTAGGAGGAGGCGTTTGATGACTCACCTCAAAGTCCTGGTACTGCTCCTCCGATAGGGACTTCTTGGCCACCACCAGAGTCCTCAGACCCTCCCTCGCCATGTTCCCACACTGAGGGGAGAGAGGGAGGGAGGGGAGAGAAGGGAGTCAGGGGGAGAGGAATCGAGGGGAGGGGGGGGGGGGAGCAGAGAGGGACACACGGAGTGGAGGGTCACCAACAATCACAAAGGGTTTTCATTATCTCTTGACTTCACTTGTTGACATAACAACTTTCCCAGCCGTCCAGGATCAAGCTTTGCTTGTTCTCCAAATTGTATCCGTTCCTTGTTCCTCCCTAATCAACACAATCCCATTGGAAAGTATCACATCGTTGTTTTCTAAACTCTTTTCAAATATGCATCTTTACACAAAACTGCCATTAAGTCAGTCATAAACTATTCTAAACTTGTAGGGCGGTTGTTCCAGCCACCGGTCACAATCATGTCACAGAGAGAGAAAGTGGAGAAAGAGGGATATACACTGACAAAGAGAGAGAGAGACAGAGACAGAGACAGAGACAGAGACAGAGAGAGAGAGAGAGAGACAGAGAGACAGAGAGAGAGAGAGACAGAGAGACAGAGAGACAGAGAGAGAGCATCATCCCCCTGATTCTAATCCACGCTCATCCTACAACATGGAGCACGAAGACGATGCATCAAATCCAAAATGGGGTCCCTTCAATAATTAATATGTTGCGCCGGCAGACAAAAGCACAACAGACATACATCGCTGTGATTGGCCGATCGATGAGGGATCACAGATACCCTCCTCGGGGGGGGGGGGCTGCGGCTCAGAGGACACCATAAAACCAACGGGGAGGGCTGGCGGTTTATATCTGATATGATAAACCAATGGGGCGCGTCGGAGGTGCTGATTGGTTATTGACAGCCGTGTGGAACACGGTGCGGTCAGCAGTCGTTAGCGCCCGTCAGACGCAGGGATATGACACGCCGTTAATGACCCATCTAGGTCACTGATTAATTCCCAGAAGGCCCCCGGGGGGGCGGTCAGCGACTCGATAACGCCGATATAGTTATGATGAACGCAGCCACCGCCAGATCAGTCGTTGTGATGTCACGTCACGATGTCCTCATTAATGGCGTTGTGGTGATCGTGGGGGTTGTGTTTCAATCACCGCCGTGATGATCAGCAGTCGTTGTCGTGGTGACCCGGCTTCCTAGATCTAGGTTGTAGATCTGGTTTGTAGTTTGAGGTTGCCTACTGACTTGAAAGATGTGACCCCCAAATGGTTGTCAGATCTTTGCCAAAGAGCACTACAAGAATGTCAGTTGGGTCCACACTAGCTGCCTTGCGCGCGATTTCATTTGGCGCTGCTAGGCAGCCTGGATTCCATGGATCCGAATTTCGCCTGGGATAGGGAACCAATCACAGAACGGGGAGGGACGGCGAGACGAGGACGACGTCAATGCAACACACACCCATCGTCTTCTTCCTCATCGATTTCTGTCGCTCTACATCCGTCACCTGGTATAATTGATGCGATTGGCTATGAGCGACGTACAGACTCATATGATAGATATTCGCAGCGCCCAATAAACGGCTCCGGGCAATCATAAACCACGCCTCAAATACAAGAAAATGAATGTGTGGTTCCCCTGACCTCATCTCGGTGTAGAGTGAGACGAGGTCTGGGGTTAGCCAGGCTAGGTCCACACTGGATATTGTGATTTTCTTTAGGAAGGGAAACTAAATTGGACATTACTGAAAATCATATTTAGGGTCGTCTTTTTAAAATGTTTTAAGATTTTTTGGGTCCGGCACTCGGGCATTACTTACCTCCTCGTCCAACCAGTCGTTGTACTGGACGATGGTCGCCATGGCAACGTCCGCCCCCTTCATGTAGAACGTGATGTCCCCTGTTGCTTCCTCCTGTTGCAAACAGACATAACACTCATGAGCACAAGAACCCTGGGGGTGTGTGTGTGTGTGTGTGTGTGTGTGTGTGTGTGTGTGTGTGTGTGTGTGTGTGTGTGTGTGTCTGTGTGTGCGCGTGTGTGCATGAGCCTTATTTTAAGTAGACGATACCCTGGTCGGGAGGGTGTTCAGAATGTTCTGTAATGGATCTACATTGTCCTCAGCCTACCTCTAGTCATCCTTGAACACGATGCCTTACCCCTACCTGCTCCTTAACTAAATCTACCTGCATCCTTAATGAGTCGCTTTGGATACAACCCATAAAAGATGAGGTATACATATATACAGTGTTTTATCTATTTACGTCTGTACCTATAAAAACCAGTCGGTAAGAAAAGTTAACCGAAACATTAACCGATTAAAAAGAAGTCAGTTGACATTCAACTGGCCAACTGTCATTTCTGAGCTGTGGTCGTGGGCGAGCAGCGATGTGATTGGTCGTGGGCGAGCCGCGCTGTGATTGGCCGCACCCTGACGATGATGCCCATCCTCTTGCTCTCGGAGGTGAAGGGGAAGATCTGCAGGATGTGGAAGGTGAGGACCTGCCCGGAGGGGGTCCGGAGCTGCAGGGAGGCCAGGTCCCGGTTCACCAGGGTCAGCCCCACGCTGTCCGTCCAGCGCACCAGCGCCACCTGGGGGCCACACACACACATTACATTAGGGTCAACTTTATTGTCGCTGACGACTAAATGCAGTTAGCGGCCTTTAAGTATCGAGAATATATACAAAGGCTGCACATATACATGCATAGACACACACACACACACGCACGCAGACACACAACACATGCACGCAGGCGCAGACACACACACACGTACGCAGACACACACACACACACACACACCCGTGAAATAAAATATAAGTCTTATTCGCTGTTGATCATTTGATCCACATTTAAATTTCAAAATAAATGTGCGAGCAGTGAATAATAACTTAAAATATATATATATTGTCAATCGTCAAAGCACTGATGTGGCCCAGTTTAGAGTGACAATACCGTGGCCATTCATGTCCCCTGAACGCTCCTCTGATCCTTTAAACACACACGAGTCCCACTGGTGCCTTCTAATGTCCTCAAGCAACTCCCAGTAATCCCAGTAGTTTGGGGTCAAAAGTTCCACGAGGAACGTTACTTTCTAGCCCTGTTACAATGCCCTATCTGCATCAATCTTAATAGGCGGGATTCATCAGGAACTGGTGCCATTGTCTGGTCGTTGTGAGTCACATGGAGCGGCTCACTGGAGAAGCAGGCCCAGGTTAAGCAGAAGGACAGTCTTTGTTCATCAACAGATGTTCGACTGCAGTGGAACGTCAGATCAATAAAACACGACCGGATCAACACCGCGTCGTCCGCACAGGAAATAAATAAATAAACACACACAGCGGGGATATCAACCCCCATCCCATTCCTCATCCTCGATGGGTCCCTGTTTGAATCTGAATCTGGACAATTAAACATCTCAACCCACGACCCGACCGTGACGCCCGCACACAAACACACACACAAGAACACACACACACACACACGCAAGAATACAACCACATACACAAAAATACAACCACACAGACACACAAAAGAATACAACCACACACACACAAGCAAGAATACAACCACACACACACAAAATAATACAACCACACACACGCAAGAATGCAAACACACACCAACAAGAATACAACCACACACAAGAATATAAACACAAACACGCAAGAACACACACACACATACACAAGAATACAACCACACAAACGCAAGAATACAAACACACATACACACACACACACACACAAGAATACAAACACACACACACAAGAAAACAAACACACACACACACACACACACACACACACACACACACACACACACACACCACACCAACAAAAAAAACACACACACACACACAAGAATACAAACACATACAAGAACACACACGGAGATACACAAACACAAAAATACACACACACACACACACACACACACACAGGAGAATACAAACACACAACACTACAAGCGGGCGTTGCGGGCCATGGCCGGAGCGGCGGCGAGAGGCCGTGGGACCCTGAGAGAGAGCTCCCCGGTGCGGGCCCCCGGCCTCCCCCTTCATTCAGCTGCGGAGGAGCACGCTCCCTCCCCCCCTCCCTCTCTCCCCCGCCCCCCCCCCCCTCCCCCCCCTCCCTCCCGCTCCTCCCCCTTCACCTCCTCAGCAGGAACTGAGTGGGCCCCCCGAGACGGGTCCCTCAGCTGCGTGCCGCTCGGCTCCTCAATGGCTTCATTTTCAATTTGCTCGCTCAAAGGTTGTTATTATACTCCCGACCTACAAATTGGAACTTCCTGTTAATACCCTGTCATCTCTGCTCTCTGCGCCCCGGCAACAAGGATCGGCTGTATTTACTTAACACACATCTGTGTGTCGTTATCCCGGCGTGCGCGTGGGGACACACACACACACACACACACACACACACACACACACACACACAAGGGGGAAGGGAGGGAGGGTGCGCATTTAGAACGCGGGGCCGACACGTGCACAAGAATACAAACGCACACACACACACACACACACACACATAAGAATACAAACACACACACAGGAATACAAAACACACCCACAGCATCATGGGTGGTAGCACATGAGAACACAAACCAAACACACACACACACACGCTCATGAAAACCTGCCTGCACACACATGAACACACAGGAACACACACACACACAGGATCTGAAACAGAGCCCCTCAATCTCCCTCATCAGTTTCATGGGAGCTATTTAAAACCTTGTCAGCCCCGATACGAGCTGTGGGTTACACACGCCATGCTGGGAGAGGCACAGAGAGAGAGAGAGAGAGCGAAGAGAAGGGTAGAGACAGAGACAAACAGAGAGACAGAGCGAAGAGAAGGGTAGAGAGACAGAGACAAACAGAGACAGAGCGAAGAGAAGGGTAGAGAGACAGAGACAAACAGAGAGACAGAGCGAAGAGAAGGGTAGAGAGACAGAGAGAGACAGAGAGAAGAGAAGGGTAGAGAGACAGAGACAAACAGAGAAGAGAAGAAAGGGAGAGACAGAGCGAGAAGAGGAGAGAGACACACAAACACAAACAGAGACAGAGACAGAGAGAAGAAAAGAGGAGAGACCGAGAGAAAGAGAGAAAGCGAGAGTGAGAGGCATAGAGAGAGAGAGAGAGAGAGAGAGAGAGAGAGAGGCAGAGTGAGAGAGTGAGAGAGCGAGAGAGAGACGAAAGGAGGAGAGAGAGTGAGAGAGCGAGAGAGAAGAAAGGAGGAGAGAGAGTGAGAGTGAGAGTGAGAGAGCGAGAGAGCGAGAGCGAGAGAGAGAGAGAAAGACAGAGAGAAAGAGACAGAGACAGAGAGAGAGAAGAGAGGAGACGATGCGTGACAGCTTTACGACAACACCAGATTGGTTTAAACAACACACGCCATCAATCCGCCGGCGTCCCCCCAGTGTTCCCCGGGCAGCAGCGCGTAGATCTCCCCGGCGGGTGGATCTACAAACCCTCTCCTGCTCCACGTCTCAACGCCGGATCAACCCCCAGTCAGAGTTCAGTTCCCCCCCCCTCATGTTGATGGCCGTACCCCTGGATGTGCCCCCCTCGGAGCGATGATTTGTTTGCTTTGCATCGTTGCATTGATTACAACTGCCTCAGCGATAGATTTTGTATCGATTGCAAGAGATATTTAGGTTACCAGTGAAAACTTCACATCCTGGCAGATGCTTAAAGCTAGGGTGACGTTGGTGGAGGAACCGGTTTAGATACATTTTGAAAGCATCCAACCAAAGAAAGCCAGCCCTCCAGTGACTAGCTCGCTAGCTTTAGCAATACGTCTGCCACGGAGGTAGGCAGACAGACAGGTGAGCCATCCTATAATTTCAGTCGGGCCGACTGCAATGATTTGACGGGCTTAGTACAGGCCTGCAACAGACTCAGATTACGGTTATTTTTTAGTTTTGGTCCCAACTTTTGATTTATTGATTACTGTCAGGATGTGAAGAGAATTGACACAAATACGACAAATAATGCTTCATAAATGGCTTTAAATCGTGTTTACATCTACACTTCTTCCCTCAAACCCAGAGGAAGCCATATGATCGATTACCAATCGATCATATCTTCATGGTCGTTCCCTCACACTGCAGTCTTCCCTCAGTGCAGCCGTCCAATTAACACCAATTGAAAAAGATAAGCAGGTCGTTAACGGCCCCCTGCGGTCATTAAAGGCCACGGTCACGGGGCCCGCTCATCACTCAGGGTCAGAGGTCAAAGGGAGGCTCTTGTTCTAAGTACGACTGTTGACCCCCTCGTCTGACCTCCAGGAGGGGGGGGGGGGGGGGGGGCTTTCATCACCGTGACGACGGCGGAGGCATACCCCAGAGTCAGGTAATCTGCCTCAGGGAAGAGGGGTCAAGCAGCGGAGTGGGGTAGAGACAGAGAGGTAGGGAAGAGAGGGAATAGGAAGAGAGAGAGGGGAGAGAGGGAGGTATTTCGGGGAGAGAGAGGGAGGGAGGAGGAAAAGGAAGGAAAGAGGGAGAGATTGGGAGAAAAGAAGGAGAGAGGGGGGAGGAAGGGATGTTGGGGAGAGAGGACAAGGGGGGAGTAGAGTTGAGAGAAGACACATTGAAAGAGAGATCATAAGAGAGTGAGAGATGAAGAGAAAGAGTGAGTGAGGGGTGTCTCAGGTGCGAGTCACCTGTATAACCTGCTCTGATGTTATCTGGAACACAGAAATAAAACAGGCACACGCACGCACACAGACACACACAAGAATGAACCCCAGTCAGGGGCCCCCGAACAGGGACATAAAACGACAGCCAGAGAACAAAGAGTGGACAGAGAGGTGGCGAGGACGGGCCGATAGATATCAGCCCCACACACACACTCACTCATCGTCTCTTAGAGAAAATTAAATATTGATCACTCCCCAACGGTGGGAGACAAAGACGGGGAAAAAGATAGAGTGGATCGTACAGGAAAATAAATAAACGCACACATCAATCTGGAGAAGGGGGGGTGGGAGAGTGTGTAGGGGGGGGGGGCTCCACACACTGTGCTTGTGAAATACGAGATTTCAGTTGGGCCACCATTTTTATCTGCACTGGGACCGCCGCGGTTAGCCGTGAAGAAACGCCACATCTCGTTACGTCAAAACTCAATTAACTCACTCAATATTATTCTCGGTGAAAGCCGAATTCATGATCTGAGCCGTTAAAGACGGCTTCGGGAATAGACTGACGGGATTAGATTAAGTAGGAAAAAAGCACTTTACATACATAGACTTGATTTGTGTCATGTCCTAACACTAAAAAAAGGAAGATTTCACCGACAAATCAAACAGCGGGACAATGATCTTTCCTTCAATACATATTGAACAGCTCTTTTAACGGAAAAAGAGCAGTGACATTCCTTATCGACAAACCAACAGCCGTCTCTTAGTTCCATGTACTCAATAATCATTGAGTCTCTCCTTCATCTTATTCTCCTCTTTCTTCCCCATAATGCCATGGGTGTAGCCATTAGCTCAGAACATCGCCTGACGGCCATCTTGGGTTTTAAACACTGGGCAGTTTGTTTGAGGTTTGGTTCAACACCAAGATGGAACTGAGGAAGTGGCGAGGTGAATAAGGCCCATTATGAACCAGTATATCATTATAAAACAAGTCGGTTTAGAGAATCACCAGGAAGGGAACCAGAGGTGGAGAAAAAACCCAAGCCCCAGCGAGGCATTTCAGGTCTAGAGTCTTCTCTAAGGGTCGAAGAGATGAATTCACAGGGAGCAGTTTAAACGGCTCATAAACTCAAGCAATGGTAAATGGAATGCATATATAAAGCAGCTTGCAAACCAGTGGCCACTCAAAGGGCTTTACAGTATTGCTTAACATCACCTATTCATGCAGACATTCACACACTGACGGCAGTGTCAACCCTGCCAGGCGACAGCCAGCTCGTCGGGAGCAGTTTAGGGTAGCTAGGAGGAGCCCGGGGGTCGTACCAGCAACCTTCCGGTTACCAGCCAACCCGCTGTACCTCCTGAGCTGCATGCCGCCCCCCCCGGGCACTGACTTTACAAGGAACTCCGGGAACCAGTCGGCATCGCTTAGCAACGAGTGCTCTCGCAAAGAGTCCTGGAATTCATTACCACCCCAACTCAGAAACACCGACTCATTCCCCCGTTTCAGATCGCAACTCAAAACACATCTCTGTACAACTGCCTAGTCCATCTGAAGCCGATTGCTATGTCTCTTACTACTAGTGTTATTATCTTTTCTGTATCTTATTATTGTTGTTTCTTTTTAAAGGTCCCATGCTAGTCACACTCACACCTGGTGGCATGTGGGGATGGGCGATATGGCCTAAAATCCATATTGCGATATACATTGCAACCTATTGCGATAACGATATATATCAAGATATATAAATCATAATATAACCATTTCAGAACAGGTTACATAGACTCTAAGGAAAGCCAAACTGCTAAATGAATAAAACAAAAGAAAGAAACTTAGTATGTCGTTTTGAGAACATTTATTGTGCAAAACTGTAAATCATACAACATAATGTTGTAGCTGCAGAGATAAAAATCTTCTGTGTAATGACGTATACCCCTCTATCGTAGGCCATTTTCTATCGTTTATATCGTATATCGCGCATTCCTAGTGGCATGTCACGGGACCTCTAATGAGTGTGGCTGTGCCCTTGAGTGCCGAGAAAAGGCGCCCGTTCGATGTGTCGTCATAGCTACCTCGTCGGGGCTGGAGGCCTGGTAGGTGCGGCTGTGGTCGTTGAAGTCCTGCTCGGCCTCCGCGGCCTCCGTCTCGCCGCCGTCCCCGGCGCCGGCCTCGTACACGGGCGTGACGTTGTGGCACAGCGCGATGGCCTTCACCGCCTCGTGGATGCGGCTCACCACGCTCTTGCGGACCTTGGGGGCCGCCGCCGCCGCGGTGGGCTTCCTGGAGGGGGTGGCGCCGCCGGCCACGCCGTTGGCCGGCTGCGGGACCACCTGGGGGGACGGCGCGGCGGGGGAGTGTTAAGCGGGGATTTGGTTAGCGTAGACAGGTTAGCATACATCAGGTAATGCGACCACGCTGATGTGGTACATAGCTAACGGGAAAATAGATGACCGTTACATATTATGTCCGATCTTTTGCCTGAATATAGCTAGCCTGACAGAGTTAGTGTGAGAGTAGTTAGCGTGATAGTAGTTAGCGTGCGCCTGGTTAGCGTGAATGGAGTTAGCGTGAGTTATTGAATATGGATAAAGTGGTTTGACCGACAGGGTCTTATCACCAAGGAGCGCGTCACAAACTTGTACACGCGCCGTTGTCTTTAGTGACAAGTCTCCGGAAAACAGTAATTCTCTTTCTGCTTAATTCCTAACAAGAGGATCCATCTTAGATCAACAGATTACGAAATCAGAACCCCAAAACACTGACAACCCCCTCCCCTCCCCCATCACACAGAGAGCCTCCCCCCTCCCATAACCATCACATCATATCTTAACAGGGTGCCTCTACAACCCCCAGCGCCCCCCCCCCCCCCCCCCCCACTCTGACAACGCCCCTCCTTTCAGCTGAGTGGGGGCTCACAACGGGCGCCACCAGGCCGCGATCCCCCCCCCCCCCCTAGAGACCGCAAGCCGTGGAACGCCAGCTGGCTGTGACGGGGCATCATGTGGCTTGGCGGTTCAGGCGTGATCTCAGACGTGTCATTAAGACGCCGTGGCTACTTCCTGTGAGGGGGCGGAGACCAGAGAACTCCTACGCTGATGATGAGGAGGGTGAGGAAGGTGATGAGGAGAGCTGATTGTCTACAAATAAAGACATTTCTTTATTTGTAGATTAAATAAAAAATTATATTCACAGTTGATTCCGTATTTTTTGGTCACAGACAAAGTGTTTGTTTTATTTTTGTATTTTTATCTATACATTTATCATATATTTATACCATCATCTAGTATTTTTCTTGTCATCATTTTGTATTCATGTTCTAGACTGTAGCAGCCTTATTTCAGTTACTTAGTAGTTCAAAATATGAGAAGCTGCAGTTGAGCAGCCTTAGCTTTAGCTCGTAGCAAAAAAGAAAAAAAAAAAGAAGCTGGTCATTTTTCATCAGCTGAAGCTCCAAACAGGAACGCCTGGCAGCCGGTCTCCCGGCTCTCACCAGATGTTTAGAGTCGACTGGAGTGTGAACAATATGGCCCTGTCAGGCCTTTCAGCGCCTCACGCTCAGAGAGGAACAACACTGGCCTACAGTAACAGAGAGGCATTCAGGGACCCACTGAGACGAACAATATTGACCCTCTTCTCCTTTAAGATGCGGTCCGCCGTGGTTAAATATAGGAAATGTCACTCAGTTGGAAGAGGGAAGGCTTGGCTTTTCATACTTTAGGAACAATATCTACTCATCTTCTGTTAAACCAGCATCCGTAAAAAATCCAACCCAAGATCTGTAACTGGTAAATGGACTGCATTTAACGCAGCGCTTTTGTTTTGTTAACCAGCGGCCACTCAAGCGCTTTTGAATATTGCTTAACATTCACACATTCATGCACACATTCACACACACTTAAAGAGCGGAAGCAACGAAGTAAGTGACTGTCCTTTAGCATGAAGTAGCAGAGAGTTGTATCCCCCTGACCCCCAGCTGCCATGGGGGGGTCAGTCCCCCAGGGAGGAGGCGGGTCTCCCAGGCGGGGGGGGCCCACTGTACCTGGGCGTAGGACTGGATGATGTGGCTCTGGATCTCGTCCATGGTGTCCGTCCCGTAGGACACCGTCCCCAGGTGGAGACGCTTGAAGATCATCTCGTTCTGGGTCAGAGTGCCTGCGGATTCAGATCAGAGACATTTCAGGGTTAGAGTTTGCAAAAATTGATGTACATTAATAAAGTTATTTATTCATTTTATAAAGTATTTATCAGTTTAGCAGATGCTTCCTTTGTTGGATCACGGATTCATTCGACTGAACGTTGGATGAAGGGTCGATCCTCTGATCAGAATTTGTCTCGCGTATCAGAACGTGTATAGTGTCCGAAAGATGTGGCGGTGTTATTAGCATCCTACCCTAAGACGACCTTGCCCTGCGCACGCGCACACACACACACACACACACACACACACACACACACACAGTACGGTGCACCAGGTCTCCACCCTACCCACTAACCTCATTACTCGCCTGCTCGCTAACTTAACGAACCCGAGCACGGCCACAAAAAAGTCATACTAAAGACACTCTGCGTTCAGAGTTCGCAAACTGCCCGATAAAAAAACCAAGAGCGGGAAATCAACATGAAAATGGGGTCAATGGGCTGCTTTAATGGATGCCTGTTGCCACGATGCGTATTGATAGAGCCTAAACCTGATTAGGCCTGCATCCACCTTCCAATAACACTACAGCCACGGGGTTATCCAATCCAAGGGGATTGATTGTTCCTGGTCCTCTTTCCGTCTGCGTTAACTATCAACGGGGATAAATAGCTGGCCAGGCTAATCTATTCCTACCTAGATAGTTTGGGGATGGAGAGAGAGCGAGGGAGGGGGAAGCGCCTTGCTCCTCTATGGGACTCTATCATTCTTATACCATGTCGCCATCAGCGACAAACACCCATTTGTTTTACAGGCTGCAGGGCTGGGAGGGGTGGCGTGGAGGTGGAGCTTGATGTTGGGAGGGAGGGGTGGGTCGGCCTTTGTACACAAAGTCAACTTTGAGGGGTTTATGATGCGGTTCATGCTGTTGAATGGAGGTGTAGTCTACGTTTACGTTGAGGGTGTTTAGCAAACGCTCTCATCCAAAGTGACTAACTAGTACAATACACCACCTTCACAACCAGAAATTAAATCGTCTCAAAATTTTCAGGCATGATTTATTAAGTAAGTCATTACCAGGATATTACTAATTTGCATTTTTCATGAACTGCTGTCAAACTGTAAAAAAAAGATACTCCAAAAAAATCCAACGAGAGGAAATTGTAGCAAGGAATTGCGTCACAGGGAACAATGAATCGATACTAAAGGAAATCTCGAATAGTACCTACTATATCAGGAACCAGTTTCAGGACACAAATCCCACAACATGTCACAGGCCCACCGAGCCTTAAAGTGTATAGAGCAGTGCGTTCAGACCACCGACCTGGGTCTGAGACCCCCTGTACCGCAGACCACCTGCAGACCTCCAGCAGAGTAGGACGGCCCTAAGCCCCTCCCCGTCCCCGGAGGCCCCGCCCCTGAGCAGTGTTCCCAGTGACACCAGTACCCGTCAGCCGCCCCTAAGCCCCTCCCTGTCCCTGAAGGCCCCGCACCTGACCAGTGGTCCCAGAGACACCAGTACCCGTCTTGTCGGTGAGCAGGTAGACCAGCCACCCCTAGCCCCTCCCCGTCCCAGGAGGCCCCGCCCCTGACCAGTGTTCCCAGTGTTCCCAGTGTTCCCAGTGTTCCCAGTACCTGTCTTGTCGGTGAGCAGGTAGACCAGCCGCCCCAGCTCCTCGGGGATGGTGCTGGTCCGGACCACGGTGCCCGGGATGTTCTCGTCCTTCATGATCATCCAGGCGTACGCCGTCTTGCCCATGTCCAGGTTGACCCGCAAGCTGGGGACCGGGGGAACCAGACACAGTCAGAGAACCGCCATTTTGTTTTAGGAATGACAAATACCAAAGACAGAGAGACAAAGGGATGGAAGGCAGACTGACAGACCCCGAACAGAGACAGACAGATGGAAGACACTTACAGACCCAAGACAGAGACACAGACTGATGGAAGAAAGACTGACAGACCCCAAAGAGACGGACAAAGAGACAGGGTGACAGAAAGACAGACACTGGAGGAAAATAGTGCCAAAGAGACAGACGGACGAAACGCAGACAGACAGACAGACAGACAGACAGACAGACAGACAGACAGACAGACAGACAGACAGACAGAGAGTGACAAAGAGACAACCCCCAGACAGAGAGAGACAGAGACTCAAAGTGTAGCACCTGATGGGGATGATGGAGGAGAACAGCACGATGAATCGGCAGAGGTTGCGGAACCACTGTCCCACGAAGCCCTGCAGCGCGACCATGACGAAGGCCAGCACCACCTGGGCCAGGAACAGGGCCTTGGTGAGGCGGTTCAGCTCCAGGTCCAGCAGGCCCACCTGCAGGGACCAGAGACTCAGGTCAGGGCACGTGTCTACCGCACAGCGGGGGAAATGGGGGGAAACTCAAGAACAGAGAGCTTGTTGTTTCGTTTTATTTCAATGCAGAGCAGTACAATGGATCACGTAAAATTGAATTCATAATTATAAATGTACTTTTAAACATCAAATTCAAAATCAATCTCCTGACTAAATCCTAAATAGCATTGATAACCACATTGAAGCATAACTATATTTGACGGATTATCAACAAAGGGCAGCCAAATCATTTCATGGTTCATACAACAAATATAAAAGACAGGTGTTACATAAAAACGAGCATTTTAGCATTTCTAGCACTTCAACTGACGTTTATGAGCCAAACAAAACATGGCCGCTTTCCCCAACCCTTTGCAAAACCTTAGAATACGGCTTCTTCAAGGGGCAGAGACTACAACACCAATGAAAAACATTCCTCTGTGGATATATATTTCCACTACATCATCGGTGTGTGGGGGGGGACGGAGTTTATGGGTTTGCTTCTTTGTCATGGTAAACCTCTAAGCAGAGAGTTGGCGTGGAAGTGCTTGTTCGTATGATAAGAGGTCAATGGGGTAGCCCCCATATGTTGGAGACCCTCGTGAAGAAAATGTAATGATGGTGAGTAAAGAGTGTGAGATGTGGATGGGGGGTTGGAAGGGGGGTAAGAGGGTTTGTTAATGTTTTTCTTCGTCTCTCGTCGAGTGTGTCGCCCAGCCAATAGAGCATGTGGGAAAAAAAAGACGTCAAAAAGAGGAGAAGTGTCACCCCCCCCCCCCCCCTCAACGGTGGCGCTGCCAGCGAAGCGCACAGAGGGCTTTTTTTCTCAGACACCACACTTAAACAAACGGCTAAATATGACACTAACACACACACACAAACACACAAAATGATTTGGGGAACGTGACTGCATATGAAATATATAGGAAGATAATCCTCTGAAGGAATATCTTTTGGCCTTTTTATGCTTTTATTAATCAAGTTACAGTGAGTTATGTATACAGGAAGGTATGGGAGAGAGAGAGAGTGAGAGAGAGAGGGAGAGAGAGAGAGGGGAGGACAAGCAGCAAGGGACCATGTCCAGGAACCGAACCCAGGTCGCAGCAACACCCTACACTGTTTGTGAGATAAAGGCCTCAAAACAAATGGGCGACACGAAACATTGATTCCAACCGTTTGTTTTCCTCCACACCCATCACCAGGGTGTGTAAAAGGTCTCGGACCAGAGGAGTGAGTCTGACGACCAGAACAGTAGCACTGGATCCACCCAGCCGTCCCGCCCCAGCTGATGGGTACGACCCAGTGGCTGAGCACACACAGAGAGGGGGGGGGGGAGGCGGGGAAGGAGCTGCTGGACGGTGGGTGGGTGGGTGTGTGGGAGTCCCTCCTTCACTGCGAGCCAGTGGCACGCTAACATACTTCATGGTTGAGCTATTGAGAAAAATAGGGGGTCTGGGTGGATTAGAATGAAGAAAAATTAAGACAGAAAGGAGCAGGGGGGAGGGGGGGGGGCCCATAAGAGGCAGAAAGGGCTCTCCTTGTGTCTGAACAATGGCCGGTCAGAATCTTTCCCGGGCTCATGGAGGATCAGATGAAATCATTATTCATTCAGCCAAATGGGGGGGGGGGGGGGGGGGGGTGTAAGGGGTGGGCTCAATTACCTCAACCTTAAGATGCTATCAATGAATAAAAAAAAAAAAATGCATATTCTACCCCATTCATCCCACGGCCATTATAAGTGAAAGGAGTGATTTGATTAGCCAGCACGACTTGTATTCCACTCTGTGTGTGTGTGCGTGCATCTGTGCGTGCATGCGTTTGTGCGCGTGTGTGTGTGTGTGTGTGTGCATGCGTTTGTGCGCTAGTGTGAGTGTGAGTCTTGGGTGTGTGCGTGCGTGTGTGTGTGTGCGAAACGAACGAGGCCGATGAAAAATGGCAGCCCCGGACGCATGAATATTCAACGAGTGTACAATCTCAAGACTACAAGGACCTGGGCTATTTATTGAAGTCCTGGATAGCATCTGTGAGACGGGCGAGCCAAGGTGGGGTCGGGGGGGGGGATCATCGATCGCTGCGGCACGAAACAAAGCCACGTCGGGGTTGTTTCATTACCCCCCCCCCCCTGCGTGGTTCATACATTTTTCCAAGTGGTCGGTGGGAGCGAGATGTCTAAAGTGTCGGAAAAGTTCTCGAAAAGCGCCGTCCGTGCTGCAGAACACCGGCCTGCGTGTGCAGCTGACACCGTGTCCGTCCGGAGGTGTGTGCGACCGCCGGGAAGAGGCGGAGACACGGGCCGCTGACGGCCACGTCCGATAGATCAAGCTCTGGGTCGGGGAGGGGGCCGTGGTCCCTCGCTGGGACATCGCAATCACAACAGATTATATGAGGGAGGGAGGGGCGGGCGGTGTTGTAGATGGGGGGGGGGGGGGGGGGGGGGGAGACCTCAGCCGCACTGTATCGACTTCCTCCCCCAAACTCTCCGCTCCGTATTGGCACTTCTGACATCATCCCCTTGAGGTATTGAGTTCCTCTCGGCACGCCGCGGCTTTTTACACAGAGCCGCGGCCGCGGCGCGATTCGACCGTCCCGACGTCAGGGGGTTTTATTAAAAGGAACGCCGGTGTCGAAATCACTACACCGCCCGCGTCTTGAGGAGGCTGCGCGTGTGTGCGTGTGTGCGTGTGTGCGCGTGTGTGTGTGTGTGTGTGTGTGTGTGTGTGTGTGTGTGTGTGTGTGTGTGTGTGTGTGTGTGTGTGTGTGTGTGTGTGTGTGTGTGTGTGTGTGTGTGTGTGTGTGTGTGTGTGTGTGTGTGTGTGTGTGTCGTGTGTGTGTGTGCGCGCGCTGCACACAAACGTAAAGCCATCGCATAGGGGTGGCCCAGCGACCCAACCCACTAGTGACACAGGTTCGATTCCCACCTGTGGTCCTATGCTACATGCCAGTCCCTAAGTTCTCAAAACCACTCTCCGGCCTCTCTACACAAAATAAATGCCTCATCAAAAGATAACAAAACAACATAGAAAGAGGCAAATTTACTGTTAGTATTGTAGTATAGTATTGTCTTACTGTATTGTAGTATAGTATTGTCTTACTGTAAAGTATATGCCTTGCACCAAACGCTATGATGATGCAATGCACCTCCATTGATACAATTATATACATTATACTCTGGACTGGGTCTATTGGCACCAGTTTCCATTCTTTCCGTTGCTCTTTAAAAAGGCAGGACCTCATATATATTTAGGAGCGCCTTTTCATTAATCTCCCCAATCTGGGGGACAAAACGCTCGATGGGGATTCTGCGAGGATTAACTTTGTGCTGAAAATGTCATTTAAATCCTCGGTTAAGTTAATTTCCCTCTTGGTTAATTAGCGTCTGAGTGCGACCTTTCGCATTGACAGGTCCAACTCTATCTGGGAAGTCAAGGTTAGGGCCCCGCCCTGACAGAGTGATTGATTAGTGATTAGTGATTAGGAGGGGGGAGAGAAAAGGTAGCGGTGTCTGGGAAACTTTGTGCCGGTGTTGGTCACAGGGGGCTGAAAGTTGTTTTTCTTTGAGGGCTTGCATATTGCGTGTGTTGCAATCGACAACCACGTCACAATATGTGATTTATCTAAATAATGTAGTGCTTTCAAAGATAAATTAGAGGAAATTTCATTATAACAACATAAGCGGCATCGAGGGTGAATAAGCACAGAGTCTTCTCTGAGCGCATAATATTATCCCTATTAGCAATATCGCTTCTGATAATAGCGATATTTTTAATCCAGATATTAACGGAGCAGGTTCGATATCTGATCGTTAGGAGTCCAGCCAAAGGCAGGGGATGTATTTCTTGAAGCTCCGCCTCCCAGATCCGCAAACTCGATTCATTTATTCTTGTTAATTGGCAGACGCCAGAAAGACTCGTATAACAACCAATCAGAACACACTCGGTGGTAGTGGAGTGCTCTATAGCGCAACAGAAACCGTCTCTAGTGAGCACCCACTGCTATGAGACACGAAACTGTGTTGGACTCATGTGGAGACTGTGTTTAAAAAAATCCACAACATGCAGCAAAATAATGAATGAAAGATATCTGGGACCTCTTGTTGTCTCCAACCTCAGCTCAATCCCAGACCACAGCTTCTGTCCACGGAGGATATGGATAACAAACGCAGTGCTCACCTTATTCTTGGCCGAGGACGTGTTCAGGACACTCCTGGTCTCCTTGCCTGTATAGATCACCAACCCGATCACCGTACCTGCCAAGGCCACACACACATACACATGTAAGTAATGCTGCTCATTAACCTGACCACACACACACACAGAAACAAACACATGTACAGAGACACACACACTAACATACATACACAACTCAGACACACACTCTAAAATACATACATACACAAACTGAGAAAGACGCACACACACACACAAAGAAGAATGCCGACACATACACACACATACACATGTAAGTAATGCTGCTCATTAACCAGACCACACACAGAAACAAACACACAGAGACACACACACTAACATACATACACAACTCATACACACACACGCTAAAATACATACATACACAAACTGAGAAAGACGCACACACACACGCACAAAGAAGAATGCTGCCACATACACAAGCAGTCAGTGACAAGACACACCAAATCAGCCCCACACACACACACACACACACACACACACACACACACACACACACACACACACACAGTAGTCTCTCGACCCGACAGAGAGAGGCGTGGGTGTTTATAAGTTTAGTCTGGCAGACCTTCAGCCACGCTACGGCAGCTCATGAGGACCAATCGATGCGTCCATTCATTAGCGGAGGTGTTATTACACAGCTTTAATGAGTCATAAATATTAGATGGGCTTAATGGGAGAGGAAGGGACACTAATAATCCTAAACACCGCCCCCCCCGGCCCCCCGCCGTGTCAGCGTGGGTTACCCTGAACGACGAGCGGGAGACAGAGAGCGCATGGGAGAGATAAGACGAGGGAGGGAGGGGGGGAGAGAGAGAGAGAGAGCGAGACAGAGAGGGGAGGGAACAACCCGTGGTTGTGGGAATTGATGTGAACATTAATTAGTCGTGATTCTGTGAGACATTAAAACACCATGTGATGAATGGAGGGATTCCCAGCATGCACCAGCGGCTCCCGTTTGATGGGGACGGAGAGAGAAAGACAGAGAGACAGTGAGAGATAGAGAATGTGAGACAGAGAGAGAGACCCACAGACAGGGGAAGGAAAGAGGTAGAGGGTGAGAGAGACGGGGAGACCCATCGCGAGGCAGAGAAAGAAACAGAATAAAAGAGAGAAAGAGGGTGATGAAGAGTGAAAGAGGCCGAATGAGAAAGAGGGAGACAGAGGGTGAAAGACAGAGACAAATAAGAGAGAATGGACATGTGATGATGATGATGATGGTGATGGTGATGGTGATGACGCAGCAGCAGCCACTCTGTGGATCCACTCTGAAGGCTATCGGGTGTCAGGCCAGAGCTGAGCTGAGCTTCAGCACAGATGATGTCAGGGCTAGGTGTGTGTGTGGAGCTATGCATATGTTTGTGTGTATTAGTATGTGGCTGTGTGTGCAGCTGTGTGTGTATGGGTATGTCAGTATGTGTGTGTTTGAGACAGTGTGTGTTTGTGTGGATGGGTGTGTGAGTATGTGTGTGTGTGTGTGTGTGTGTGTGTGTGGATGGGTGTGTGAGACAGTGTGTGTATGCGTAAGCATTTGACTGTGTGTGTGTGTGTGTGTGTGTGTGTGTGTGTGTGTGTGTGCGTGCGTGCGTGCGTGCGTGCGTGCGTGCGTGCGTGTGTGGTCAAGGTCAGGCCAGAGAGCAGAGGGCCACCGCAGATCAATGGCGGCCATCGCCAGGAGAACGACAAACGCTCTCAACTGACATTTCTACGGGGAAATCACTCTGCGTAAGTGAGGGGGGATTACGTCAGCGGCCTCACCGCAGAGAGACGCTTCAGACCACCGTGAGCAAGTTTCTATGTGCTGGGAAAATGAAGCCAAGGGTTATGGATGCAGACCTCGATTATGATCACCACAATCCTATTATAACCCTCAAAGTATAGTTTTTCGTTTTCTTTGTGACAAGAGAGAAGAAGGGATGTTATGACATTGTAGGTTTGTTTTTTTTGTTCATATTCATCGTAAGAACACAGATCCTTTGAGGGAGTTGAGTTCGCAAATCTTAAATTAAGCTCCAAAATGCTTTGAAACCAAGTGATAAGAACAGAGAAACAATACTGTTATGTTATTCTCTTCTTCTATGGTTTTGAAAACAGGGGACGGGTGAGGCCTGACTCCGACCGTCTTTCGCGATTCACATCGCGCTTCCCGCGAAAAGTTTTCCACCGAGGTCCGTTGATACCGCCTTGTTTCAACAGGCGAACGCTCAGCAGCGTTGTAGCGGGTCTCCGACCACGTCCTCGTACATACAGGTCCACATCACGCCCACGTAGGAGACTCACCAGAGGCCACCACGGTGCTGGCCCACAGCGTGTTCTCTATGTTGAGACTCTCGTGGATCTGGGGGTCAGAGTCCTCCTGTGGGGGGGGGGGGGGGTGGATAACACGTTAGAGTTCAACATCTGACTCGTCTTCACCTCCCACTGCCTCATTCTGCAATGCTAAAATGATGTCCTTTAAATGCTGTAATGCAAGTTTTTAATTTATATTTGTTTGTTTCGGTTATTTTTGTGAACTTGTACACAAAATGTGTTTACTTGCATTATGTAAGCAACATTTTTGTTTAGTTGTGCTTCATGTTATGGTGTAGAGTGTCATTATGGTTTTAGAAAAGCACCTTATGAATAAAATCTGCTATTATAAATTACATTTGTTTAGAAAAAATATGTTCTGTAGTACAGTAAGATTGTAAAAAACTACAGTAAAAAATAGTAAAAAATACAGTAACGTCGGTAACCATGGCAACGCAAAGCAGTTAAACCAGGGAGATACAGATGACAGTTAGTCAGTTATCCAATCAATAAATTTGTTTGACATACAGTAGGCTGCATGCCCTCAAGGCCGGCACACAATCAGGGCAAAATTAATATCCAACTCATATCCGATCAATAAAACCTTCCTGGGTGAAAATGACACAGGACTCCCTGTTCGATTTGTTTCCCATGATTCCTTTGCGACTAAACCGTGGATAGGACAATATGAAGCCATCATTAAAAAGGACACTGCATATGTGAACCACAGACAGTAATGGTTCCTTGATTGACCATATTTTTCTAATTCACAGCTAAAAGGTCGTTGCCGTATGGATTCATAATTATAGTTAGCTCTGTATTGACCAACTGACAGCAACCGGTTTGACTGGATTTGTTGAGTCTTGTTTGTATTTGTTCAGGATTGTTTGCATTGTTTAGTCAACAGAAATAGAGCATTCGTAATATTCTGTTTTGGTTGCAATAATAATCAATTCTGTATTTTTTTTTACAGCCAACATGTTAGAAAGAAGTTAAAGTTTTAAATTAATATGAGTCAAGTATTTCGGTATTGGCATTGAATTGCAGGTATTTAATCACAGGTATTGGAGTTTACTCATAGGTATTTTAATTGAATCGAAGGAATCAAACCAAATGTATTGATGTTGGTAGAATTATTGAAAGAATAGCTCAACATAAGCCATAACCGCTGCCACAACAGACTTTGTCACAACAGTGCAAAAAAACGTCCTTTAACCTTCACTTCCATTGTTTCCGATGTCCCCGTTAAGTGATTCTGAGAGGGAGAGAGCCAGAGCCAGCCAGAGAGTTAAACAGTCCCTTGGGGGGCCTCTCATTTCATATCTCTCCATCCCTCCTCTCTTTTTAAAGACACAGATGCAGAGGACAGCGATAAGTACGTCAGATCCCGTTTCAGCTCAAGTTCCCGGCGTGATATAATAATTATGATACCCAAGCAGCCACATCCTGTCAATACACACTAGAGAGAGGAGCATTAAGGGGAGGTTTAGTCTTGGGTACCGCGGTGCCAATATGCTACAGCAGAACTTCTGTGCGTTGCATGGCTCAGAGCCTGGGCCGGAAACCAAACTCATCAAGGGGAGGAGTTACACCTCGTTTCCTGTTTTGTTTGAGGTATTGTAGCAAAAATAACTAATTAGCACGAGCAGGAGAGGCTTTCAGAAGGGGATGCTTTTTTTTTTTTTACTAATGCTGGCCGAGTATGGGTTCTTCAATTACGCTTACAGAATCCCTGCCGGCAGCAACATGATCTGGTCGAAACAAATATGTGGCCAAAGAAAGTGAAATGCCCGGTTCCTCCAGGATCCAGCACACCAAATAAGGGGTCAATGTGAGACGATGGGGAAGGCAGGTCCCAGGACGGCCTACCGAGACTGACGAGGACATCCAGGTCGTTACCATGGGAACCGAGGGGTGCCCCTGGTAACGAACAAATAAACATAATGTATATGTGTATAGAGAGAGAGAGAGAGAGAGAGAGAGAGAGAGAGAGAGAGAGAGAGAGAGAGAGAGAGAGAGAGAGAGAGAGACAGAGACAGAGAGAGAGAGAGAATAATTGCATTGAGAGAAGAGAGAGAATGATTTGTAGATTGAGAGTAAGACAGAGAGGAAAAACACAGTTGGAGAAAGGAAGAGAAGGAGAGGGGATTGAAAAAGAGAAAAAAAGGGAGAGATCAAGAGAGTGTCCGGGAGACAGAGAGCGAAAATTAGAGAGAGGGGAAGGAAAGAGAGCGAGAGAGAGAGCGAGAGAGAGAGCGAGAGAGAGAGAGAGAGAGAGAAAGGAAGCCCTTATCAAAAGGTAAGTTCATTTGCTGTGGGAACCTTTTTTCCCTCCCCCCCCCTCCCTCTCCATCCTGCTGGGCCTAAAAGCACACGTTATGCAAAGGAAGGCCGCAGAGGATGAATGAGCGCAGGAAGTGCCTGTTCACTAAGCCTGGTGTGTGGCCAAGAGTGAAGACGGACCACAAAGGCCTCCTTTGTGCCGGCCCGTCATCTCCCTGGGCGCTGCACTAATCTGCTATTAATAAAAAAAAAAAAAAGCATTACGGACCAGCGGAAGGGGACGGAGAGAGGCAAAAAAATAATAGGAGGATGGGGGGGGGCGGGGGGGGGGGGGGGGTGTCCCCGGAGTAATAGGAGGCATGGCTGTAATACAAACATACACACACACACACGCGTGCGCGCGTACATGTGCACGCGCAAACACACACAAGTCGCCTTTGTTGCAGTGAGAGGACGCGGTAATGGAGATAAGCATCAAGTCGTGTCAATCCAATTCCTGCACAAGATCTGGGTTTGTTGTTTAATGGCTCATAAATATGTCAGCGGGGCTTTTCGCCCGTACCCGGGTGAAGTTTCCCTCGAAGCTGTGGATGTCCAGCTGGGGCTTCTGGGCGTGCACGAAGGCCCGGATGGAGAACAGGTCCTGGAGCAGGAGATAGAGGAGGAGGAGGAGGAGGAGGAGGAGGAGGAGGAGGTGGAGGAGGAGGAGGAGGAGGAGGAGGTGATGGAGGAGACGGGACAGGAGATTAGGTGTTGGTTACGGATCAGTCACACAATGCAGAATTCGAAATTAAATCTGGACGTAAATGTTTTTTTTATCTCTTCTGTAAAAGCATTGATTTAACAGGACCTACGCTATAGCTAGTGTTTGTCCTCTGCCCACTAAATACCACAAACATTTCTTTGCACCATATTTCACATTTCTTATCAAGACCATCTTTGCTGCTTTAGCTTTTTCATCCACAACCATAACTATGCGTGTGCTTAACCATATAGATGACCCTTGCCTTGCCTTCGTCGAACCGTTTGACCGTGTTCGACCGCTCATTTGACGACCAAACACTTTGCCAAAAACCAGCGAATAAACAACGTTTTCATATGAAACAGATAGCGGGTCGTTCTGAGTGATTCATACTGTCCGTTGAAACAGCAGAGCATCTTCAAAGGACTCTTCTGCTGATACCTTTTAGATATGTCACAATGTTGTGTAGATTTACAGACATCGAAGACGCTCAGCGCACATTTGAAGCGCCTCAGGAGGATGAGATAAGGGGGCGCGGATAAGACAGAGTATAGATTACCGATGAGGAATGTATACCGCTTCAACGCCAGATAAGAGACGCGAGATTCGAGTATAGAGTTTAGATAAGAGTCGACGAATCAGAGTATAGAGTTAAGATAAGACATGATAGAGTACAGGCTCCGACCATAACGAAGAGAGCGTACCACACAGAACATACAAAACTACAATTTAAGTTAAAAACCGCCTTCAAACAAACCTCATTTCGGTCTCATTTTGAACCAATCACATCCTCCCATTAGACATTCGATGGCACGGAAGCTCACTACAAAACTGTCAGTTATTCAGGCAAGATAACCGAAAGTTGTGCCTAGTGTCGATAAGTGTTACCTGGGTGAGAAGGAGAGATCCTGTTCCTCACAGAGATTACAGTGACCCCAGTCGTGACCCAATACGGTCCTTCACGTCGGAGGCCTGACAGCTGAAGCCTCGACGTCGACGGCTGGGTCAAACTGCTGGATTAGATTTAGCTCAGTGCGTGGACGCGCAGAGGCCTGCTATTTCTTGTATTTATTTACACGGCATAACGTAACCACCAACATGACACCCAAAAGGGCTTTCCTTTGACACCGAACGGAAGACGAGCATTCCTTCAGAAACCTTACACGCGGGCGCTACGGCTCGATGACTCGATGAAAGTTTAATCGTCTGATCGCATTAAGTACGGAAGACGGAGCGACACGAAATCAAACTGAAATCTCAAGTGTTCAGTATCTGGTCCGGGCTGCGACGCAAACCGCCCTGTCAGGATTCCAGCGACTGTCGTCGTCACCGGGGAGTTTCCATGACGGCCACGAAGATGACTTGTCCTTAATAAGTGTAAGTGAACCACCGGGTCCAAGAGGATTAACCTTCTCCGGGACTCTGATATCAACATCCACCGCTGAAAGGATGGAGCTCCATAAAACCCACACACACCTCGCCGCCGGTGTCCCTTCGCCACGACGTCAAAGACTATACCAAAAGGTTGTTTAGGGTGGAACCTTTCAACATATGTCTTATTTTATTAACAGTGACAAAATGGTCAATGTTGATCTTGATGATCTTGTAAGACATATAACCACGTTTAAGGAAAGGCTTTGGGTTCACCGTCCTCCTTGTGTGTGTGTGTGTGTGTGTGTGTGTGTGTTGTTATGTGTGTGTGTTGTTATGTGTGTGTGTTATGTTTGTGTGTTTGTGTGTTGTGTGTGTGTGTTGTTATGTTTGTGTGTGTGTTAGGTGTGTGTCGTTATGTGCGTGTTGTTGTGTGTGTGTGTGTGTGTGTGTGTGTGTGTGTGTGTGTGTGTGTGTGTGTGTGTGTGTGTGTGTGTGTGTGTGTGTGTGTGTGTGTGTGTGTGTGTGTGTGTGTGTGTGTGTGTGTGTGTTGTACATACCCCCACTGCGGCCAGCCTCTGCGTGCAGACGACCGCTATCTTCAGCTTCCAGTCCGTCTCTCCGTCCAGCTGGTCGGTCCTGATGAAGCAGGACCCTGGGGAGTCGCCATGGAGACATGATTACTGTCAAGGCCTATGGAGGACTAGCGCTGTACATGATGAGCATAATAGCAACACATTCAAAATAATCCCCTATTCATAACAATCCCTCGTCACTCCATCTAACACATAACTACTAATAAAACCAGGTATCATATGCCCAAAAAAATAATTATGAAACTAAATGTAAACGTAACAAATATTAGAAAAGGCCTTTTTTCGCAAATATTTTCCCAGTCCTTTTTAAGCTACAAGTTATGCTTGAATCATCACAATACACGCACCCACACACACAAACGCAAAAATAAAAAAACGACACATATCAAGTGTATAAAATCAAATAGACACAAGTAGTGATCTGGCACCAGCTGAAGCGCTGCTGTAAGGGAATAGGGGGGGCCGGGGGCACCCACGAGGCGTGCGGGCGACCCCAGTGGACAGGGGAGCCGTGGTGACCTGCATCGACCGCAGGGTTAATATTCTATATGGAGGCTGACGGGTAGGAGCGGCCATTTTGAAAGGGAGGGTGGGAAAGGGTAGCTGTAGAACGCTCCCGCGGGGGTTAAGTGCGGGGGAAAACATTATCGCATTGGTACGTTGACATTAATCCCTGCATCCTGCCGTCACACAGCTGGCTGACACGAGCCAGTGCTGTGTGAGGGACACTACTGTACGGGTGGGCTGTGTGTGTGTTTGTGCGTGTGTGTGTGTGTGCGTGTGCGTATGCGTGTGTGTGAGCATATGAGAAAGAGGGAGCGAGAGAGAGAGAGAGAGGGTGAGTGAGATACTGAATCTGTGTGTATTTGCGTGGGTGTATTTGCATGCCCCTTGAGAGATAGAGAAAGTGAGTGAGTGAGTGAGTGAGTGAGTGAGTGAGTGAGTGAGTGAGTGAGTGAGTGAGTGAGTGAGTGAGTGAGTGAGTGAGTGAGTGAGTGAGTGAGTGAGTGAGTGAGTGAGTGAGTGAGTGAGTGAGTCTATGTGTATTTGAGTGTACGTGGGTCTGCATGCCCTTGCACCCGTGTGTGTGACGTCTGTGTGTGTATATTTGAGTATCATCTTTGCATGTATGTGTGTATGTATGTGTGTGTGTGCGTGTGTACGTGTGTGTGTGAGCGTGTGTGTATGTGTTTGTGTGTGCACGTGTGTACGTGTGAACGTGTGTGTATGTGAGCGTGTGGCATTAAGACATCCACAGTTCACGGTGAGACCTATTGGCACATGGGAGATGGATGTGCAGGGAACCATCCCTCCCGGTGTCCCCAAGCTGAGAGCCCCAACCTGGGCAGCCTCATCGATCCCCCCCCCTCCCCCTAACCCCTGGTCATCATCAGTCAGGATAGAGTGGGGGGGGGGGGGGGGGGGGGGGAGGCTGTACGCATCACACAATGTCATCATAAGGTGCGGCCATTTGATTGGAGGAAGGTGGATGGAATCGGTTGTTTGGCTTTTGGTTGTTTTGTAAATTAGGTTTTGTACAATTATCATATTGAAAAGTACAGAATTTGTGTTGCATAGTAGATGCTGAATATGAATATTGTGCATGCTGTTATTTATATTGTTGGAAGGAATGACAGCATTAACACCAACATGTTCACGGAAAGACAGGCATAGACAGATTAATAATTATCATACGGTGAAAGAAAAGTTATCATTCCTACCGGTATTTGTATTTCTATTGATTCAACTTTATAGTAACTAAACTGAACCTCTGCAAACCCTTGAAAATGAGTAACGTCAGTTCATTTCTGCACCCACCGTTTTTCTCCGATGTTCTCAGGAAGATCATATCGGCGGGAATTCTCTGATTCTAGATCGGAAACGAAAAAAATAGAGAAATCATTGAAATCAACCGATGAGCACGGCAGACAGAAGGTGACAGACAGTTATATCGAAGGCCAGCCTCCATAATTAAACGAGGCCGACACTTTGGCCAGGGAGCAGAAGCAGAGGACACAGTCTCAACCCTGTTTTCCGACAGGTTGTCATGGAAATTCAACAATTCCACTCACTCCATGCCAACCGATACTCTCATTTCACTGAGGTGGCCCTGAAAGATGACTAGCCTAGACAGCTCAGACTAGATTCTGCTCTGATTATGAGGATGCCTGCACTGGGGGTGATTTAGTGATGACACTATCGGTATGCAAGAGTATCAACTGAATAACCACCAATAATTAATTAATCAATTTATACATTAACAAATGCAGGCTATTCCAGGAGTAAGCGGAAATAGTTCCCTGTTGAAGTATTTATAGTATATTTTTACTGCACTATATTTTTATGTTTCGAGTAGGACTGTATAACCAGAAAATGGATCATAGATCGCAGGCTCTCTATACCGGGCTGGGTGATATCTACGATGTCTGACAGCGGGGACAACAGACATGAGTTATCATCATACAAATCTCTAGGGTATCATCCACCAATTAAACGTCATGCGACGCTCACCTTCTCAACGATGATCATGTCCCCCACCTGGATGTCCGAGCTCTTCACCTGAACTTTACCTGGAAGAGGAGGAGGAGGAGGAGGAGGAGGAGGAGGAGGAGGAGGAGGAGGAGGAGGAGGAGGAGAGGGCATAATGGAAAAAGAGAAAATGTACGCATTACAATCGACCATCGACAAACAACTCTCCCGGTCGCATAAAAGACAGACAACGATCTCCGTGAGATGTGTTGTGTATGTTGCTCTTTACTAGTGGAATAAAACACAACGTATTGATCCCGGCGGTCAGGACAATGCGGGCGACTTTAAAAAAAAGAAGGCAGAAAAAAATTGCAACTGCCTTTTTTTTTTTCTTTTTTTCCTTCCATTTCTGCGAGATTGATTACCTCTGCGGCCCCTAACCCCACACCCTCTTGTTTTGCTCTCAGGTCTGACAGATAGACAAACACAACAGCCAAGAGGTTCAGCCTCAATTATATCCACTCAATAACCCTCCATGTCCCCTCTGCTCCACACACACACACACACACACACACACACACACACACACACACACACACACACACACACACACACACACACACACACACACACACACACACACACACACACACACACACACTGAAACACGCTCGCACACAGCAAACCACGTACACACTGAAACACAAACACACACACACACACACACGTATGTACATACACTGAAACACACAACCACGCATACACTTACACACACGCACCCTCCACACACACAAATGTGCGCAACCACCCCCCCCCCCCCCCCCCCGCCACACACACACAACCACGCATACGCATACACACACGCACACACACACAACCACGTACACAATGAAACACACACACACACGTATGTATGTACATACACTGAAACACACAACCAAGCATACACACGCACCCTCCACACACACAAATGCGCACACACACACACAGAGTTAAAGGAGAGGGGGTATGGAGGTGGCGAGCCTGTGCTAGTCACAGATACCCCACCGGGGACTCTGGTACACGTCCCACCGAGGGGGCAGAGCTCAGATCAGACGGTCTTGAGAAACTGGAGACGAACAGGCGAAGAAGAAGAAGAAGAAGAAGAAGAAGAAGAAGAAGAAGAAGAAGAAGAAGAAGAAGAAGAAGAAGAAGAAGAAGAAGAAGAAGAAGGGGGGGGTGGTAAAAAAATAAATAAAAAAAATCAATGCAATTACAGAGAGAGAAGTGCCTTTTGTTACAAGCGTTGATCTGGTGGAGGGCCATCATTTAATTGCATGAGATGGGGGGGGGGGGGATGGAGGGAAGGGGGAGGGAGGGAAGGTAGGGAGGGAGGAATGAGGGAGGGAGGGAGGGAGGGAGGGAGGGAGGGAAGGCAAAGAGGGAGGATTGAGCGAAGAGAGGATTGAGGTAAGGAAGGAATGAGGGAGGAGGGAGGGAGGGATGGTAAGGAGGGAGGATTGAGGGAGGAGAGGAATGAGGGGGGAGGGAGGGAGAGGAGGGAGGGAGGGAAGGCCCTTCTCCCGCTCTGGCGGTCTATCCTCTAACAGTCTCACCAGCAGTGCATTAGAGGTCAGTGCTACCTCTGTGGAGAACGACCATTAAGAGGCGCTCTCCATTCATGGTTCCGTGATTCCGGACACGTACGCGAATTCGCAAATATCCCGACGATGACGCTCCGTACAAAGGCAACCCATGAACGAACCTATATACACGATCCGCTCCGTGTCGTTTCCAAACGAGACATAAAAATAAACCGGATAACGAGGCAGCATAGACCAGGTCGGCCAATCACAAACAAGAACTGCTTCACCACCGAAAAACTAAGTTCCAGTTCTGCAGAGGTGGGTAGAACCGACAGCGCTGGCAGAGGCCCCCGGGGGCCAGCCACCACCGAGACCACCCCCCCCCCCCCCCCCCCCAGAGGTTCCCCCTGCCGGGCCAGCTGTGGCTGCGGGCCGCGCCCTCACCTCTGACGGTCAGCTTTTCGTAGAGCTGGCCGTTCATCTCCTTGTCCCGCTGGAAGCGCCGCACCTCGTCCACGGCCTCGCGCACCATGGTGACCGACAGCACGAACACCTGCAGGGCCAGGGTGACACCACTTTCTTTCACCCTTTCACTTTCACTTTGTTTCTGGATGCACCTGATACTGGTGGCACATGGTCGGACCGAGGTGTTGTTGTTGGTGACTGTCTCACAGGGTTTGGGAGTAACGTCGTGTGTGTTGACATATTGTGTCACCTCTTTTTCTCGAGGTATAAGCGATAAAATTAATAGAAAAATTAATAACTTTTAATAAGATCAAATTTAAATGCAGTAATGTGTCAATTCTTCGAAAATATTTTTTTATGATAGCAAACAGAACATATTATAAATAAAATTGAATGAAAGTGTTATTACTATAAAGTATAAAACCAGACATAAAAAAGATAAAACATAGAAAAATATATATTTGTATTATCAAATATAGCGGTTTTATCCAGTCTGCCGGCCTCCTTAACAACAGAACCTCAGAAACATGCACATGCGTACCAGGGGAGCCCAGTACGTGTACAGGTAGCCGATGGACATCGACGGGACAAACTGGGACAGCGCCACCACAAGGAAGTACAGGTTGAGGAAGAACTTGAACTGCTGGTAGAGGACCTGGATGAGAGATGGAAAACACGGACCGGTTACACAGGAGCGGGAGTCACGTTTAACCTGGAGTGACCCTGCTCCACCCTGAAGCCATTCCGGGGTTTGCCTTGTTTATTCTCAGCTTTCAAAAGCACCCCGTCAAACACCGGTAGATAATCCACCATTTTCCACCGAGCGGAACCAAAATGACACGCGTGCCTTAAACAGACTGCCGACCCAAACCCACGATCCGTTCAGCGACACACGGGCAGAAGGTGAACCAGCGGGGGGGGGGGGGGGGGGGGGGGTCGAGCCCTGCGTCTCTACCGACGCGCGATCGGTTTGTCTTTATCAGGCGGTCAGTCGGGGGGCCCCTACTCCATCTTAGACCCCACAAAGGGGGCCTTCGACGAGGTGTCAGAGTGAGGGTCCCTCCTTTGTCGTCCCTCTCTGCCTGCCACTACCTCGCCTCTAGGGCAGAACCTTTAAGCGGGGCGGGGGCACGCTATTAATCTCCGGGGGGCGATTTTGAATAATGATAGCAATAATGAGGGTCCGCCGTGCAGTCACAGATTACCGGGGGACACGGCGATCGATTGGACGGTACTCTGTAGTTAATGAACCCGCCGACCTTTAGAGAAAGATGCACGCGGCTACGCTCAATCTGAGCGTATTTAATAATTCAAGGTGGAGCAGAGAGAGGTGGAGGTTGCGGGGGGGGGGGGGGGGGGGGGGAGCGAAGGAACAAGAGGTGTTTGGTTCGCTATCGACGCCGATATCTACTCCTAAAGGGCCAGACGCTTGACATTTTATGGCTCGGGCCAAACTGTTGTGCGCTCCTGAATCATGAAGTCCCCGTTGCTTCCTAATGAGGAACTCGTGCGGCTCTGCGAGGGCTCCCCCAGAGAGAAGGCTCATCTTCTTAGTAATGGCCCAGAGGTATGGACGAGATCCATTAGCATGAACCCGGTGGATATGCGGGAAGCTGTTGGTACCGTGTCAAACATCCGCCGCCTGGTAAAGGAGGGATAAACTGCCATGATTCATTTTAATTGTTATACAGCGCATGCAACTGTTTTGTGATTTTCTTTGATTGTCGGTAGTTGACCCCCTTGCCTGGTCACTGTACAGAATGACCATGTTATACTACAAACGTGATCATATGTGTAATGACTGGTTGGTGCCGGTACAGGAAGACTAGCAAAGCCATCAAAACCCCACAGTTCTCCAATGAGCATTTACCCAGAGCCTCTCACAAAGACCTTTCTCAAAGCATTAAGCCCACGAGTAAGTAGCCAAGTGCAATAACATTAATGTGAAGTCATTTAGCAGGCACTATACAAAGAGACTGATAGTTGAGTCCTAAAAGAATAGAAGGACACAATCAATATTGGAACAAGTGAAAACATTTAAACTGCTGCACGAGCAAGTTTCTAAAGGACCAACTGGACAGAGTGCCGTGCAGCTGTAGGCAAGAACAGAAGCACCAGGTGTAGCCTCCTCCTCCTCCTCCTCCTCCTTCCTTCGTCCTTCTCCTCCTACCTCCTTCACCTCCTTCCTCCCTGCCTCTTCCCTTCCTCCTCCTCATTCACCCCCCTCCCCTCCTCCTTTGCTTCCATCCTCCCTTTCTCCCTTTCTCCCTTCTCCTCCTCCTCCTCCTCCTCTCCCCCACGTTCCTCCTTCTCCCTGCCTCTTCCCTTTCTCCTCCTAATTCCCTCCCCACCTCCTCCCCTCCTCCTCCCCCTCCTCCTCCCCCTCCTCCTCCGTGTACTCACCCCAGGCACGAAGGTGATGAAGTTGTACTTCTGGTTCTTGATGCCGTTGCGCGGGTGCTTCTCCTCGCACTTCTCCGGACAGCCCAGCCACACGGAGCGCGCCTTCAGCTCCTTCTTCCTCCAACACGTGCGGGCCAGGCAGTCACAGCAGCTGAGAGGCAACACAACACAACACGTCGGTCGTTGCACTACGTACGCACACACACACTCGGTAGTAGTGACCTAGGTTTGACTCCAAACTCTAATTGTAATAATCATAACACATTTTATTTCAGGGCGCCTTTCAAAACTCGGAAGGTGTCCTTACAGCTAAGACGAGCAACTACAATTCAAGTGCTATGCTGTGCGTCATTGACCGTCCATAAAGGGAATTAAAGCCCATTTAAAAATATATATATGGACATTGTACGTAATTGTATAATTAAAGTTGTAGTGTATTTCTAAGGGGTTTATGTTTCTTTATTCTTAGCTATTTATTTAAGTGTATTTTGTTTCTCCTTGTACAGCCATCAACTTCCCAGGTTTTAATTCGCTGCACTTAACAAGTGTGTGACAAATAAAGAATTGGAAGAGCACACCAAAGGCCTGGGGTGAAGCTCTGAAACGGGTTTGCCTGTCCACCGTCCAGATACATTTTCAGCGAAGCTCAATGACGTGTTCCCATGATTTATTTATCAGCTCTGTATCCAAAGCAAGGATATGAAGCGAACCAGCACAGTAACGAAGGCCACATACCCACTGTGAGCGCGGCCCGTATCTATATACACGTGAAGGACATCCATTTCTACTGTTTATCAGTATCTATTATTCTGAGCGTATCTATATCTACAGTCTTGGGTGTGTAATCACAAACTGCCACGCAAGCAAACACTTAATAATAATGACATCCAATCTCTTGAGGTTAACAAAAGAATAACTGTAAACTATACTTGCAATCTTCATGGATTGGAGACGGACCACAATGACCACTCATGAGGAAAACATGCTTGTGTTTCCTTGAAGTTTAAGAGTTCAGGTTGCCCGATTTTTGCCCGAGATTCAACAAAAAATGAAGCCCTGTCCCCATATTATTATTCTCACGTCAAACGATTTCTGTCCATTATGTCAAACCGGTGTTCTCGAAGCATCGCCGTGCCAAGGGAACCATCGAGGATGGCTGTATTCCTGTGTGCGCAGACCGTTTTACCTGCTGCTGAATGTCTCGTTCTTTGTAAAACCAAGCCATTGGTCAACCAAGTCATTTACAGAATTAACCGTCTTGCCCGTCCACATAGCATAGACCTGGTGCTTTCAGGTACATCCACTTCGGAGCTTAGCCGAGTGTGTACAAAAGACCAACGAAGACCAAACACAAAAATGAAAAACGAGTTCAACTCTGAAAGCGTTGAACTTTAAGCCGATGAGCAGTCGTGAGAAAGGCCACACGTTCCTGGTAGAAATGTCTTCTAAAAGGCCAATCTTCTCTTCAGTATAGAGAGAGACAGCGTTAGGATCCAGTGGGATACTGGTCATCGTGTGTGTCAGACAAACATCAACTCCTTATCCAGCATGCAAAACAATACACGTCAGCCAATGGAGGGGCTGGATTCGTGTCAACAGAAATACTTTAGTAAACACCGCCGGGCAGACTTTTCCGTTACCTGCTGGAGCTAGAGAGGCTCAATATGACAATATGACTTTATCTTTCGCATATTTGTGAAACGGCATTGAGTGTGTGTTTAACAGTTTGATGTGGGGGGACACACACGCCGGCACACAGACACATGGACACACGGACACACAGACACACGCTTTTGTCAAGTTACCAAAACATAAAACCAAAAAAAAACAAAGTATTTGTGTTGGCTTGGATGTTGCTGGCTTCATCGCTCCCCCAGCCCAGATTCATAAAAGAGATAATTTGTGCAAATGAATGTTATTTAAATACTATGCCATTTGAATAGGCAGGGGTTTATTCACCGTGAATTATTTGTGTTTTATAATCCCGGGCTAAGCACACACAAAATTACTGGAAAGCAACAACCTGCTCAACTGTGTAAAATCCGATTTGTTCATTAGTGGAGGCAGGGCGAAAATCAATATCTGGCGCGGGGGGGAGATTCATAGGCGATAACAAAAACAGCCCTCGAAACCCAATATTAAAATTCAACCGAATCCACGGAAAGTTACCCTTTTTCCTCGCACCACCAACTGCCACTCAAACAACGCTCTGTTGACAGACGCCATTACACTTCATTGCGGCCGGCGTCAACAAATATTCCCCGTGTGCGTTGCCAAAACACAGATGTCATTTAGAGGACGAAAACCTGTCAAATGAATCATTAGGTGGATAAACGGGCGATCTGTCTGGACCACCGGTGCACATCCAGCCACTCCACTGGAGCAACACAGCCTTGCCCTCTCTTTGCATTTCACGCACAGCCACCGGAACGTTTGAAATCCAAGCCGGGGGTCGTTGGCATGGGTACCGGAGAATGTACACCACGCTTATTATGGGATAAGCCCCGAGGCTACATAATTGGATAGCATTTTGCTAACAGTGTTATCGTGATGAATAATACTAAAGCAATGAAATTAGCAATGATGTGAACGATAAAAAACAACAACAGTGGTTTATTGTTCCTTAGACCTGTCCTAGAAACAGCTTGACAGAGTCTAATTTGGTTGGGAAATAAATGAAATAAACTTTGATACACCGACAAGACCTGGGAATGTTATTTACTGACGAGGAGTTACACAGTAAATCTTTGATGACATAGCAGCAGTTTCATCAAAGTCCCAATAAAAGAACGTTAATTTATAGTGAAGATATGCATTATTCTTAAGTGTACATATTTAAACAATTTTCCAAAAAAAGGAAATGACAACGCTTCCTGTTGAGACCCCCATCTCCCGAGCAAATCCCCCCGTAAACATATTACAAGCACACCGCATTCCCAGTTTTAATCAAGCGCCGGCCTTCCTTGTTTACAGGCTGAACCCATACATAATTAAAAACAAATTAACGACCCGACAACTATTTCCAAAGGTCACGACGCAGACGACGACTGCCTCTAGGGTCTGTGTGTGTGTCGGGGCCGCTCTCTCTCTCTCTCACCCTGACCGCGGGCCTCGCCGCGTGGACCGCACTCACCTTCCACACAGCATCCTCCAACCCCCCATGAGGAACCAGCCCGGGCCCCGCGGCCTACGGTTCAGCCGGGTGCGGGGCAGGGCCTGGTAGTCGCTCTCCTCGTTCTCGAAGCCTTCCTCCGACATCATGAGCGGCATCTCGTCCAGGTTGGACGAGTCATCTTCGGAGTATCTGGGAAGGGGAGATGGAATAGGGTTTTGGAATGGAGCCGACTAACCGGACGGCTCGGTTCGTGAGGAGTCCACTCGCTTTCTTAAGACTCCTCGTCTCTCCGTCTTCACTCCATAAAAGGTGTTAAAAAGCCTGTCAAAATGAACCAAAACCTGAGCGCAACACGCAAATAGAACTAACCACCCATCCAATCGTTACAGCGAGACTGAACAATACCATGACGGATGATCTGCGCAAAAGGAAAAGAGGAAGAGCGAAAACGCGATTTCATTGAGCACTGTATGATGCAGAGACCTGTGTGTCCATTCAGTCTGAGAACACATTAAGCATAATGGCCTCAGAACAGCAAAACAACTTTGCCAAGCCATGGGCAGCAGTGGCGTCAGCAGCCAGACTGGCCTACACACACCCTCAAGGGGGCCGTGAATATGCACTCTAACATTGCAGTATGGGGAAGTAGCCATCCCTCTTCTGTATTCAAGTACTGCACAGTGTTGTGATTCAGCATTGTGGTATGTAGAAGTGACCGCTTTTACTTCTCCTGCATACAAGAAAGGGTTGCAATTGTGCAATCCCAGACATCTTTTTATTATCAGTTTCAAATTTCTTCGAATGAACATCCCCCTGCTATAACGTCTATCGGACGTAATACATGGCCGGAGAGGCCGACATGTGACACACAGCTTGGCTAAACTACGACCCCTCTGCTAGGTTCACATCAGATCAGTATTCACCAGCCGGCAGTGCAGTGTGAACACAACTCAGGCCCTGTAACTTATCCACTTAGGCGACCTAAGTGGATCTCCAATTCATCAGACACCCACCACCCAGCTCATGCTCAGAACCAAGATGGCAACTAGGCTCAAAGGGAGGACCATCACCACGGCTAAATCTGATCCCAGACCCATTTCCAATCCGATTCGGACATAGCTCATAGGTGGACAACAGCCTCCTCCTCCTCCTCCTCCTCCTCCTCCTCCTCCACCACCACTGCCGTCAAGTCGGCCTCATCTTAAAAGTCCCCGAGCGCCACAATGATTCCGCTGGCTAAAAAACTAATTACCAAAATTCTTCTGCCACTGATCATATCGCTGGGGAAACTAGCACAAAGGACTCTTGTTTGCATGTGGCCTTATTGTATTGAATAGACAGCGCGACGTGGGCACCAACTGCCGAGAAAAATGTATAAAACCTTCGTCCACACACGATTTATGCTGACGCGTTGTTGTTTTTTTAAACGGCAACGCCAAACAACGGAAAAGAAATTGACGTCCACACCAAACGGATTAGAATCCACTTGTGCGTGATGAAAATAGCAATCCTGTTGCGGGCGTGTTAAACTGTCACGCGTGTTTGAAGAGGGCCACAACGGCGCCGTTGGACGTCACTTCTAAATGATAGCCAACGTTGTCATGGCGGCGGCCTGGTCTAATGGTGAGGGCGGTTCACACCCAGCTGAAAGGCTCTGGGTTCAAACCCTGACGTCTGCGGTCCACCCAGGGAGATCCTCGAAGGAAGGTTTCTGATCTCTGCATCCCCGGCCCTCCGCCTTAATGAATTTGCAATTCACTGTCAGCCAGAATAAGTAAAAGCATCTGCTAGATAAATAGAAATAGTAACCACAGGAATATCATAGAGGTTTAATAAGTGTTAGTTGGAGGCCCGGGTTTGCCATTCAAACATGGAGCAGGAATCCTTTGTGTAAGGCAAACATAAGCAGCCTAAGCGAGCAGCATATGTCATGGCAGAACACAAAATAAAACATGGACATGCGAACAAGCACACAAAACTAGCTTCAGCTGGATTATAAGCTTAAAAGCAACGGTTGGCTCTGATCTTCACTGATGGCAGATCTACCCACTGCCATGGAGTACTCATTCCACAGCAATAGTCTGCTTAAAAACCAGCATTTCTACTAAGTTTGTTAATGAGACAGACAAATATCCATAGTGTGACTGAGACATAAGACTTAACAACAACCAATACATCCACATAAACACACACATTTTATATAAATTACTTTCTTTCAAGCTACTTTTGAAACTTTGAAGCATGTCAGAATGTCAAAATAACAGCAGACTAGTCCACAACACATTGATTGACAAAACTGAGTTTGTCAACTTGTCATTGACTATTTTGATATGATGAAATCTAAATCTTTCCGAATTCAGCGACATAAACACCAACTGCTGTAAACTGGTCACTTCCTACTCTACTACCACCATAACAACCACACAAAGAGACAGTATAACAACATCACAGATAGCTATTCCACCAGTGTAGTAATTATGACAAGTGGAGGTTCTTCAAAACGGCCTATTCCTATTGTTATACTAGATGTGTCAGCTGACCTCAAGAGGAACACTTCAGGCTGCCACGACAACATGCAGTGAAACCCTAGTTCATGAGCTGCCTTGTTGACATCCTCTCCCGAGATATGATTATCATTCATGTGAGTCATGTGAGCAGAGAACACCAACAGAAGCATGTTATTAGTTTAGAACACATAACAAAATAAAGCACAAACTCAGGTGATACCACAGTAATCCAGGCCCGATTTAAATAGGCGTTGAACTACAAAACAGTCGACTACTAGCGTTATTATCTTACATGATCACCTACTCTACTCCAGACGGTCTGTGGCCTTGCCGACTAGTACATGCGGTCCTCAACGGACCGCAGCCATAAGATCCGATGTGAAACTTGTGCAGAGGACTAGTTGGTGGGGACTGTTTACTATTTCACAAGGCGTTTCACCACGAAGTGAAAGAGCTGGCTAATCTCGTCACATGACAATGTGACCGCGCAGACGAGAAACTACACCGCAGATCAGCAGAATATTCAGCTGGAGAACACCATTGCTAGTCAGGCATGCGTGTCTGTGAGATGCATATCAGACTAGAGAGAGCGAAACACACAACGCCCCCCGCCCCCCATAAGACCAGAGAGATGTCAGTGACACTACCACAATGCTAGCGAGAGCTAAGCAGTCGCCCCGTTCCTAAGACCTATTCAAGCCAACACTGGCGAGCTGGCAACCGAATGAACATATTTCACAATGAACATCCCCGGCGTTAAGTGAGAAAATAAGCAGAACAACTTAGTCAATTCATACCTTGAAAGCTTAGCGGAGTGATAAAGCGGTATTCTTTTGGAGTTCTTCCGCACTGGGTACAACGGGATGCTGTCAGCCATCTTGGCTGGGCAGTACACACCATGACGTCATGGGGTAGCAGGACGAAGTTATTTTTAGGATTAATTGTTGTTTTTGTTTTATTCTTATCTTTTGTTTTCTATCCTGTCATATCTTAAAGTATATATATTTTTTAATTAAATCAAAGATGAGAAGCTAAAAGAGTGAATCGATTATATCAAGTGAGAATGTTAAAAATCTTTTTGATAGTCCTATTATAAATGTACACTAATCACAATTCTCATTGTTTAATAACCTTACCCATATCCCCACACATGTGTGTATTCGGTGCGGCGATTAAGAAAATAATATCCCTGTGTAAATACAGCAGAGATGCCAGGGTTGATAACTGTTCACTAAGCCTTTGAGCTACCTCTACTAAAGCCTCTTTGAAATATATATCCATTATTAATTTGGATAGGGAATTTTACCTTTTGGAATTATTTGAAGGATAAATATAACCTTATTTAAGGGACCATTTAAATTAAACAAAAGGGAGAAAAAGAAAACTATGCAGGTGGGCTTGTGTAAACATAAGCGTTTTCATTTATATTAGAAACAAATTCTTTATTTTCACATAAAATATTGTTTATTGAAGTGCCATCAGGCCCGTAAGACACAAAGCACAAGGCCAAAGAGTACATTTGGCACGCGCCCACAGTGTCTTATATTTTTCACTTTCAAATGAAACCCACCATGTTAAAAGACATTATTACAAGTCATTTTTTTATTCAGTGTTTAAACATATACAGTCACTTCAAGTCTTTTCCTCTGTATTGTAAAAAACGGGGTGAGGTAGTGAATTGAAGAAGCTACAAACTGACGTCCATCTTGATGACTAGCAGATGACTTTAGCAGTGGGGATGTATTGTACACGTGTTGAGGATAGATGGTTGAAACTAGAAGGCCCTGGAGGACGTTTTGTGCTTGTCACCCTCTGCCCTGGTGGCCCGCTCCAAGCAGCTGACCAATGAAGACACACTCAAAGTTGTCTTCTGTAAATCGGACATTCCCTTTAGTCCACTTCTCTTAAACAAGCCACTCAGGACTCGTGTAGAAATGAAACAAATCAACCATCTCTGTAGAGAAAAACAATGTTCACGAATGACAGTTGAAACAAAGTGGCGAAAACATCAATCCCCTATTCCCCTCGCTCGGTCCATAAAAACGCCTATTCCTGTATCTGTATATATATAATAGAATACGTAAGAACCAACAAGATGTTGTACAAATATTTTAATTACTCATAATATGTTGCATAATTTCTCCCAGTGGTCGCTCCTGCATGTGTGTTGTCAGTTGATCCCGATTTCCTTGCTATCGTCTATCAACATGGAGAAGTGCCTGCCCGCTCCCAGGTCCAAACCCGACGTCTTCCCCAGGCCGTTCATGCCGTGCAACCCCCCAGAGGAGGCTCTGTCCATGGCTGCGGTCATGGCATGAAGCTGGGGGATGCCTCCTCCTCCTCCTCCACCTCCTCCTCCACCACCACCTCCTCCACCTCCACGGTTCTGGATGACTGAGATCTCGTTGTGGTTGTTGTGGTTGTTGTGGTGGTTGTTGTGGTGGTTGTGGTGGTTGTTTTGGAGGTTGTGGTGGTTCTTCATGGCCAGGCCGGTGGTGATGGCGGCGGCGTACCGGTTCCAGAACCCGGGGTCCACGTTCATGGCCCGCGCCGCTAGGTCCTTCTGGAACATCTCCCCGAACTTCATGGGGTCCCCCCCCAGCAGCGCGATGGGGTTCTCCACGGACAGCCGCCGGCCCCGCCTGGCCGGGGCGTTGTTCCACATGTGGGTGCCCATGTGGACCTGGGAAGGAAGGAAGGAAGGAAGGAAGGAAGGAAGGAAGGAAGGAAGGAAGGAAGGAAGGAAGGAAGGAAGGAAGGAAGGGAGGGAGGAAGGAAGGAAGGAAGGAAGGAAGGAAGGAAGGAAGGAAGGAAGGAAGGGAGGGAGGGAGGAAGGAAGGAAGGAAGGAAGGAAGGAAGGAAGGAAGGAAGGAAGGAAGGAAGGAAGGAAGGAAGGAAGGAAGGAAGGAAGGAAGGGAGGGAGGGAGGGAGGGAGGAAGGAAGGAGGGAAGGAACAATGGGAGGGCCATGTTATTCGTCAGATACACACTTTGAAAGTCTGGAGTGGAAGTAAGTATAAAGTCAGTAAGGTAAATATTACATAGTGATAATAATAGTGATATTGTAAGTATTTGAAGAGTTTAAGACTTGCTAACAATAATACACTGGAAATGTATTCCTGTTCACCTTTTCTTTGTTAGTGATAGATAATATAAATTGTCTGACTTTCCAGTATCAATGTCCTGTCATTATTCGATTAAGGACGGTTAGGTCTCGGCGTTCTGTTAGGATTCATTGCGATTATGATCAGAGTGAAAATTCTGAAGCATGCAGTGCATCATGGGTAAAAACGACATTGGAGTCCACAGCTGCAGCTAACTTGCCACCACGACCTGTTAACTGACAACGGGAGCTACCTTCAGGTTGCCTTTAGTGGTGAAGGCTCGTCCGCAGATGGAGCAGACAAAGGGCTTCTCCCCCGTGTGCGTGCGCTCGTGGATCTGCAGGGCGCTGGCCGACGAGAAGTTCTTCCCGCAGGCGTGGCAGTTGTGCTGTTTGGGCGTGCGGCGAGGAGGGGCGGGCCCAAGCAAGCTGGTCATTCCCGGGCTGCTGATTGGAGGATACGATGGAGGGAGCAGGAGGCTGAAGGCAGGGTGATGGTGTCCGTCGATTGGATGACTGTGTCCGTTCATCTCTGTTTTGATTGGTCCTGACGTCATGCTGTTGGCCAGGCTGGTGAGAGCTTCACCTGAAGATGAGAAAAAAAATAATATTGTTATAAACATGGTATTTGTATTTAATTATGATTGTATATTAACAACATCCTGAATATGAATGGATAAGATATCAGAGGAAACTACTTTAATGTTAGTGAGAATGGACGCAAAAATAACTTAACATAACATAACTTAAACCTGAGCGTTTCAACATGAGCCGTTCATTGTTAACCTTTGAAATCTTTTTTTAATTTATTGATAATCACGCGCCTCTTTTCAATCAGAGGTCTCACTACCGTCTTGTGACTAACCCTACGTCGTTGCCGGAGCCAGAAGGCATGACATTAGGGCCTCACCTCGTTCCCTGCTCAGCAGGAAGGGCAGACTGTAAGGACTCTCCTCCTTCATCACACACATCTTGCCGGGCTGTAGCCCTCTCAGGTCCTGGGCCAATCCCGCGACAGATGCCGCTGAAGGAGGCTCAGATTGCTCCATCTTCACCAAGGCTGCTAAAGGCTCTTGAGATGCTGGCCTGTTGTTCGCTGTGGGAGACTTGCTCATTCTGCCATCAGCGCTTTTCCTATGTGCCGGGGACCCCGACACATCAGAAGACTGGGAGAAGGTCGGGCTGCCCGCGGTCCCACTCTCCCCCCGTCTCTCTGCGAGGCGGCAGTTGATGGCCAGCCGCTCCCGGTCCATTAACCCGTTGGCCAGAGCCGTGATGCCAAACGAGTGGTTCAGGTTCACCGTGGAGTCAATCATCCTCATCTGGTTCTCCAGCGCCGCTATGCTGGAGACCACGGCCGAGGTCCTCGACGGGGAGTAGCGAGGAGAGCTAAAGCGCTTAGCGGGACTCGCCGCCCCCTCCTCCTCCTCCTCCTCCTCCCCCTCCTCCTCCACCTCCTCCATGTTCTCCCCTTCCTCTTCCTCCTCTCCGTCGTCCTCGAACGAAAGGTCGTCCGCGGGGTCGTTGTCGTTGCTGCTGAGGCTGTCGAAGTGGTTCCCGCGCCGCAAGGCGCCGCCGTCCACCTCCCTGGGGTCTTCGGCGGCGGCGTCGGAGGGTTCCGGAAGGGGCCCGCCCATGTGCATGCGTATGTGCTGCTGAAGCACCACGGCGTTGGTGAACTTCTTCTGGCATATGGGGCACGAGTGCTGCACCAGCACCGGCGGGGTCTCCCGGTGGATGCCCACGTGGGACTTGAGGTTGCCCTTGGTGGTGAAGGCCCGGCCGCAGATCTTGCACTTAAAGGGCCGGTCGCCGGTGTGGATGCGGTAGTGCATCTTGAGGGCGCTCTGGCAACTGAGGACGCGGTGGCACACGACGCACTGGTTGGGGTCCGTCATCTTCCTGTCAATGTTCTCCACCAGCCGCTCCAGCATGGAGGTCTCCGACGTGTGCATAGAGTCCAGGAGGCCGTTGGGCGAGAACTTGGCCGGGTCTGAGGGGTACAGTAGGGGGTTGGTGTTGGAGAAGGGGGAGCTGGGACAGAGGGGCTCCGGTGTGGTGGGCTCGGACGGGGCTGCGGTGCCGGCGGCGGAGGTCCCGGTCGTTACAGTAACTGGGTTGCTCATCAATCTTTGGATGCAGTTTTGGGGCAGGTGCACTCCCTCTGTTTTTAGCTTGTCGGGGGCCGAGTCCTGGCAGCTCAACTGTGGAGACTCGGAAACAGGAGTTATATGAGGCTCGGTGCCGCCACTAGCAGGGGACAAAGACACGCATTCACCCGATGGTGGCCGGTAGGGAGATTTAATGGATGGTGTTACGCTTAAGGGGTCATTTGAGCTTCCTATACTGGTAAGGGCAGAGGAGAGCGGAAGGCCTATAGGGGTGGGCAGGGTCGCTACCACCGGTTTGCTGTCCAGCCATGAAGATCCAGGTTTTTCTGCGGGAAATGACATCCCATAGGGAATCCCGGAGCTGGTTGGCACATTGTCTAAGTACTCTGGCACGGGGTAGGGGTTCATCTGAACATGAGGATACTTTTCTTTGTGCCTCTGGAAGTGGACCTTTAAGTTTCCTTTCGTGGAAAAGCGATTGCCACAGATGTTGCATTTGAAGGGCCTCTCCCCTGTATGGGAGCGCAGGTGGATCTGCAGAGCACTGTCACTGCCAAACACTTTGGCACAGAAGCGGCATTTATGCTTGAAGAAGGGCTCCTCCGGGCTGGGCTTGGTGTTGAATAAGGACACGTTGGGCAGCTTTCCCTTCCGGTGCTTCAGGAGGGCGGCGATGGGGTCGAGTGCGTGAGCTGTCGCTGCGATGCTGGCCAAGGGGTTGGGGAAGATGACGCCACTAGGGGGGCTGTGAGGTAGGAACGCCAGGCTGGAGGAGGAAGGCGAGCTGAGGAGGAGGCCGCCGTGCTGCCCCCGGTCCAGAGGTCCAGAGGAGCTCAGTGTCTGACCGCCGCCGACGCCGCCGGTCTGGGAGCTCATGTAAGAAGGCGGTAACGTGGGGGTGTGACTGGTGTAGCTGGAGATGGAGGCGGCGGCCGACATCTCTGCGTACGCTGAGGGGGACGTAATCTCGTTGTAATCACCGACGGAGAGCCTGTGTGCGTTTTGAGACGCCAGAGTCTGCGACCTCTCCAGGCTGGGGGACGACGAGACGGAGGCCTGGCCATTGACAGGCGAGGGCATGGCCCCCGACAGCGGGAGAACCGGCGGGGGGACAAGGCCTTGCGACGGGAAAGGGTTGGTCGGGGCCAGGGTCAGGGCCCTGGAGACGGGGTTCAGGGCGGCCTGCGTGGGCTGTCTGTTCATGACCGCCACTTGGCTGCGGATCTGCTCGATGAGCTGCAGCTGCTGCACCTGTTGCTGCTGCAGAGCCAGCAGATGCTCCAGGATCACGGGGATGGCAACCGAGGCGGCCTTCCCGCCCGCCCCTCCTCCGGCGCTTATACCCTGGGAGAACTGGGCCACGGCCACCCTGGTGCCCCGGAGGATCTCCAGCGTGACGTTGGTACTGGGCATGCTGTGGGTACCGGAGGTGGACGGCTGAGGGGACCCGAACTCGGTCAAATCCGGTGGTTGAGGACTGCCGGTCGGGGCGGTGAACTGGGGGATCTCCGCCCGGGCTTCTAGATCCATGGGCTCCTCCGGTTCCCCCTCCTCCTCTAGAACCCCACACAACAGGTGGTCAGTGTCGTTCGCAGGCGGCTCTCCGACCTCGGGGCCCTCGTCTGTGGAGTCCTCCAGACTGGAGTCGCTGGGGGCCACGCTGGGCCCCGGCGAGGGCCCGAGGGAGGTGCGATCGTGGACAGCCTCCGTCCCGTAATCGTCCTTCACGATGAGCACCAGCGGGAGCTCGTCGCAGAGCTTCCGGTGGCGGCCCAGGTCGGGCCAGGTGAGGAACTCGGCGCAGCACCTGTCACACACGTGCGTCTCCTTGCTGCCATAGCAACGCTCCGAGCCGCGGAACTCCAAGCTCTCAGTGTTTTCCGGGATTCCTGAAGGGAGGAGGAAAGCAGCCGTTATACCCTCCCGTCATACTCTGTGGTTTATCATGCGTGGATCATTGCATGTATTATGAGAACTCATGCGATGAGGATATCAATATTTTCCCTTCTGTTCTGTGTAATGTCAAAACGGGCCACAGACACTTTAACACATCCTGCTGGGTTTGGAGGGAAATGTTAATTTCCCTGCTGAATCAATAGAGTTGATAATGCGATCTGACCTCTCGTCCACCCAGACAGTTAATGAAATTCCATGTAGTGGGGTATTGATTTCTGCTGCATTTATATAGGCATGTCAGAGCACAATGGTGGGCCATCTCTGATTGAAGCAAAGAGCACTTACACTCAACAAAACCTTGATGATTTAATCTTTAACGTATAGCGACATAAGACATTTTCGCTCAGGTACTTTCCTCCGATTGATGCAGTCTTTTTTTTCTCAGGCCGCAGTCATGCTATCTTGTATTTTAATCATGAGTGAATCCAGAGAGGTTCAATCGACATTAATAATGTAGGCCTAATTTTCACAATAATTAAAACTCCACTTGTAAATGCCAAATCTTTATTTGTCAAGTGCATTTAGCTCTATTGAGTTTAATTAATATACGTTTTAATTTTGAATCGGAAAAAGGTTAATTGATTGTAAAGAATTTAAGATTGTAAACAAACTAATCTCTATTTGTACATAACTATTACCTCATGAAATCCAACTTCTCCCTTTGACCAATAGTGTTTTTTACAGTAATATTTTTAATTGTGAGAGTGTGTGTGTGTGTGTGTGTGTGTGTGTGTGTGTGTGTGTGTGTGTGTGTGTGTGTGTGTGTGTGTGTGTGTGTGTGTGTGTGTGTGTGTGTGTGTGTGTGTGTGTGTGTGTGTGTGTGCGTGCGTATGTCTGCATTTCTGAATGTCCATTTATCCAGCCAGTGCTGCAACTCATTTCTATACTAACATACATAATCACATTACCATTATCATATCATCTGTCATTAATACCACATATCCCCTTAATTGCCACCAGCATCCAGCATTACCAGAAATGACTCTGGGTGTACTCGGAATAAACACATAACAACAAAGTACACATACGTAAATACCACCCTCTACACTTTAAACGTTCAGTAAAATATCGGCTTAGAAAAAAAGGATTGTAAGTCTGTCATTAGTGTAGAGGACAGACACAGTCAGGGTTTTTTACTGCAGTCAGATTTAACTGACTATAAAAACGGCTGGGGTAGAAGGAGGGTGCAAACGGTGCTGAATAAGTTAAGATCTGGTCGGGATGAACCAGCGCAGGAATAAACTATCCCAGACACCGGCTCTCTGGGTGGGTGGTCCTCTGGACCGACAGGCCGGTTCAGAAAGGCCCTCTTCTTACAGTTTGGGGAAGATTAAAATGGTTGATTTGTAGGGAAATAGTGACTTTCATCAACCTGGTCATGAAAAATAAAAAATAAAAAAACTGCAAAAGCAAGAAATCAAAAATACATAAAATGTTGGAATTTCAAAATCGGTAAAAAGATTTTCAAAATACGGTTGAGAGGATTTACTTGATCAAATTCTATCCCTAATATCATGTTGTGTGGCAAATTAGAAATGGCAGAACCCAACTGTTCCACCGCAGAGCAAAACCGACGCTCCCTACCCATCCTCCCAGCCGGCCGTTGACCTCTGCGGTCCCCCAGAGGTCAACGGCTCAGACGTTTGTATTATTGTCCTGACACGGACCGCTTGGCCCTGCGCCGTCAGAGGTTAAGACAGCAGACCTCAATCAAAAGGCCGCTTCAGAGCACCAGAGAGCCCCCCCTGCCTGGCTGTCAGAGAGCCCGCTGAAAGAGTGTCAGGCCTGGGGGAAAGGCAGGCCTGTGATGGGGGCCTCTGGATGTCACTCAGTACCTTTTCACACACACACACAGAGTATGACTTGAGCAGCGTTATAGGTTCTTACTTCGGCAAACACGGTTAGAAGGGATGTGGGTGTGGGGGGGGGGGGGGGGGGGACCTGGTGATAATTAGACGAGGATTTATTGAATTGAAGAGGAGGTCATTTACTTTGGTAAGTTTGTGTGTCGTTCAGACGATGGAATCTACGCTGCTTGTTGATGTAAATTTGAACTGTACGTTTTGGAATAATGTTTAAATTATGCGTGAAAATAATGATTTATTATTACGCAAATAGGAGGGTAAGCTTTAGGGATTTTGGTCTACAACATAAGAGATTCGGGGGTAGCTGCAACTTTCGAGGTAAAAATGTGTCAACATTTTCTGTTCGTTGAGGTGTGATTTAAGCCTCAATTTAGAAATTGTGATTAAACCAGATCCGTAGAGTTTAAATATTTGTTTAACTGCAAAAAATCAATTCAAACAGCAGGATCCCTTTCTGATGCACTGAAGATTTGAGGATAATTTAATTGAATCCATTGTAAAGCATTTAAATGAATTGACTACAAGGAACTCTGTATTTCTCACCCAAAGTTTTTATATATATTAAAACAAATACAGAGAAAATATCTGTCAATGCTAATTATGGATGGGCCTAGGATTTTGGTGAGTGGACAGGCTCCTCCTAAAACGTCAAAGTATTTTTGTTTCTCAAATGTTTTATTTATGTTCCAAATTATTTTATTTCAAACATAACATTAAGAAATTGTTATTTTCCGTTATAACCACTTATTTTAAAGCATACAAACCACCCACGTATCTCCACGTAAGTTTAGGCCTATTGTGGTTCAAATTAACATGCAAATATGCAATATTTTAAGAGGAAGCTCTTAGTTATCAAAATAAGTCAAACTTGATTAGAAAAAACTAAATGTTAACCTGTAGGATACTATATTAATTCGGAGTTAGTCTAGTCATTCAAACTTATGCAAAAGGGCACAAAATCCCAAACTTTGAGCGGTTGCGAATTAGATAAAAACTGAGTTTATCATTCACACCCTCTTCAGCTCCGTAGGCCTACTTTCAACAGAATAAAATCAGTTCGACTCATTATTCCAACCAGACAAAATATTGAACCAAAAAAAAAAGTCTAGGTGGATTCTCACCCTTTTCTGCAACATACCATTGTCTGAGTATGAGACTCGGGTCCTAGCCGGTCCTTCCTCCTCCTCCCGGAGATGCTGCGGCTTGGCCTGCTTGCGGCGGGACATTGTGCCGGCGGCTCGCGGTGACGCGGTGCTCCAGCCGCTGGCCGGTTCATCGGCGGCCAACATGTGGGACCCCTTCGGCAGAGTCCGCTCGGTGTAATCAGAGGTTATTAACTGGCGCTCCCCGTGTAGAGATTGCGCATGTCACCGCGATTATGATGGAGGACGGATAACGCCTGACGACTCTTGATGTCCTTTGGTGACGGCTGATTGGCTTAAGTCCAGCCTACTCACACCGCTAGGTATGGAAATGAGGGATGGGGTGTATGATGTGCACTATAGTTGACTTCCCGTGTCCACTTTTGTTTTTTTACGCACTGATCTCTCTCCTTAGTGAAGTAGCGGTCCGCGATCCTCCAAGTTTCGCTCGCGTTGCATAATCCTTCACTTCACTTCGCTGTACAATGAGTCTCACAAGCTGCTCCGCAATGGAAAAGTAGCGAACACACGACCTAGCGGTGACAAGCGGCTTTCAAACCCGGTGAAAACATCCGACCGTATGTCCCGTTCAGCATGTTGAGCTTTTTCTCTCCGGGCTCCAGTTGGGAATAGTGCGCTTTTTTTTGTCCCAAAGTCCTGAATAAGTCTTACAGGCTCCGCTGGAGACTATCAGGACACTTTGAGCGAGCTAGAGAGAGGCTACATGACCAGAAGCACCTTCTCCATACCCTTGTTGTTCCCAAACCACCAAAAGTCCCCTTCAGTGCGTCCCGTCGGTGCGTAAAAAGTTTGCAGAGTGCGCCCGCAAACACCGCAGACAGAAGGCTGGTGTGTTGAGGAGGGAGGAGGAGAAGGGTGGAGGTGTGCGTATTCGCGGTGTTTTCTCGCAACTGGCCTCCGCCTCCGGTTCCTCCGCGCGGTGTCCGTTCAGGCCGACTGCGATAGGCTACTGCTGGGAAACCAGGGAGGGAAGGTGTTCGGGCCGCTGCGTTCGTTCGTTTGTTCCCACCTCCCGCTGTCTGGACGCACGGTCTCCTCGCTGCGG
>NC_079433.1:4657249-4849238 GCF_026213295.1 Gadus chalcogrammus | reverse complement strand
CGAGAGAAAGCGAGAACAAGAGAGAGAGAGAGAGAGAGAGAGAGCGAGAGAGAGAGAGAGAGAGAGAGAATACCTGTTCCAAAAAGTGGTCTGGTTAATAAGATTGTGCCTGGGGGACTAGACAGGAAGTAAGAGATAATCACACGGAGACCAGAGAACAAGAGACAACTGAATGCACAGCTGATTAAATCAGGACACACAGGTTACTGCAAGGCCACAATGAATAACATTATCTAAAGCATACATACAGATAAATGCACACACACACACACACACACACACACACACACACACACACACACACACACACACACACACACACACACACACACACACACACACACACACACACACACACACACACTGTTCCAGACCATACAATCTACAGAACATTAAAGTATGTATTTATTTCTCCCATGGGCATCTGTGCAGCCCAAAATGTATTCAGATGTATATATTTCGTCCTTTTAATCCATTTCATCATTCAGTCATTCAGTTTCATGGTTAAGCAATTTGTCTTCTTCAGTACTTGGTTGAATTTTCTCAGAGAAAAACCTATAGTAGTGGTCAACCCAAGCTTCTCTTTTATGCGATTGTTTAGGGTAATTTATTTATTCACAGATAGACCAAGTCATATAAACAAAGCACAACATGTCGACATCTGACCTTTGACCTGTGCTGTCGAATTTCTGTTTAGGTGCCACCAAGTCAACCTTGAATAAGTTGTCTCTTTGTCTCTCCGTCTGTCGGTCTGTCTCTGGCCCTCTCTGTTTGTCTTCAATCAAATGTGCGTGCGTTGTTCGATTGTCCTAACAGCTATAGATATTTCTAGTTTCTACTCTCATCTCAATTTGTTTCTAGATCGTTAATTAGGGGGGGAAAGGCCATGATGTATAAATAGCCATGATTTAATCAGAAATACAATTATCCGTTGTATATAACATTCGATCATCATCAGGGCTACATTTTCTTAACCATCCCCTGAGAGACTTTTGATGACAAAATAGAAAACCCAAAACTGAATGGTGTTTCATACACGTGAGAGAGAGTAGACGTAAGAACATTCATCTGTAAACTGTTGATGGGGGGGGAAAGCCCTGTGGATACAATGACATACTGGACATACAGTCTGATTAATGTACAGAACGACGGGCCAACGGAAAACGATTCCTCAGGGGAAAAGCAAACATAGTCATGTCGCGGTTTTGTGATCCTTTTGTACCTTAACTGCTTAGCCCTTCACGTCATGTGTGCACTGTCTGATAGCCCAGGCCAGACGAGAGCTATGATGGACGCAGAGACAACAATCTGTAGATGCATACGTAGTGCAGGCCCATATGTACTTCATACACAACACAATAGCACTTCATTATGTACACAGCAGCTCAGCAAACTGCGTCTCTACCGATAACAGTTGAGTCTACGTCGAGCGTCGAGTGTTGTGCGCGTAGCAGCCGATTGTCATCAGTGTCCACTTCATTGTCGTCTTCAGCCTCCCCCTCTCGTCTACGTTGTCGTACGGATATATCGCCTCACGGCGGCCTGTGAATGGTGATGTGTCGGCACAGTGGCCGCAGCGACAGACACAGGGCATGTCGGACGTTGCGCTAGTCAGACTTTGCATTTGTCGGACTTTGCGTTTATCGGACGCTACGCTTTGGGCACGCTGTGCTTGACGGACGCAGCATTTGTCGGACGGCGGCTTGTCGGTCGTTCAAATTCTGCTTTCGGGCACTGCTTGTCGGACGCTGCGCTTGTTGGACACTGCTTTTCAGTTTCTCCTTTCCGGATTCTGCTTTTCGGATTCTGCTTGTCGGACGCTGTACTTGTCGGACGCTGCGCTTGTCGGACGCTCGTCGAGGGTGGCGTCCGACAAGCGCATAGCAGCAGACCGTCATAAACGCGTGGCGCGCCACATCGCCAGCGGGGGGGCCGTACGGCTACACCAACTCACGACTCCCCGTGAACGGCGTGGTGTTGGCACGGCTGCAACGGATGCCGCCCTTGTCGTCCAGCCGAGGACCGCGGCTCACTGCGGCGGCGGCGGCGGGACCCCGGCAGCAGCGGAACACCTGGCGGTATGACTTCCTGAAGTTCTCCGAGAGGAAGGCGTAGATGACGGGGTTGACGGAGGAGTTGCTGTAGGCCAGGCAGTGCGCCAGCATGCGGAAGTAGAAGGAGGCCTGGTTGAGGGGGAAGTGGCCGAACTCCACCCAAAGGTGGAGGACGTGGTGGGGCAGCCAAGACAGGCCGAACACCACCACCACCACCAGCACCGTCTGAGCGGTCTTGGTGTATGACGTTGGGAGGAGGGAGAGAACATTTATGTAAGATGAGCAAAATAACAAAGGATACGACATATGGAATAATCATACAAATATATATATTTATATAATTAATCAATCATAATATAATGAATATATATATTTTTCTATATAGCCTATGTATTTAATATATCTATACGTACGAATCATACAAATATAATACATTCAATCATTTACTGAATTTATTTATGTAGACCTACATCTCACAAGGAAATATGATAACAATTGCCTCCAAAGTGCTTTGAACTACAGAAAATGTAAATGCTCATTAACGTCGAGCGTGAGCTGCATTCTAATAGACTAGGGCTACACGCAGCGCGTGAAAACACCTCTGCACCCTGGGGGGCAGATGAGCTGCTGAAACACCAGTGAGGTTGCAGCTGTCCTCACCTGCTCGGTTCCATCCGCGAGTCGGGGGGGGCGGGGCCGAGGGGAGGGAGGGAGGGAGGTAAAAATAGAAAAACACATTGGAAAGGATTTGAAAAGATTGGATTTGAAAAGAGTTTTCAAGAAAGGATGTGAGGCGTTTTTTTTTCATTTTGGAAGCAACTGACGAACCTTTCTTTTGGAGATTTCAGATTTTTTGGAAACGTTCTTTAGATTTTTGTGCAAATGATTTAAAACCTGTAACGGAGGGAATGCATATTTAAATATTTGTATATATTAAACATCCGAATAAAACCAAAAAGATATCATTCACATATTCAGTCTTTTTAATCGACCTTCCCAAACTCTTCGAAACGCGCGCGCGCCCTCACCTTGGCGTAGCACACCGAGATGAGCGCGAGGGGCAGCAGGTAGCCGAGCACGAACGTGCACACCACGTACACCTTCTTGTGCGGGTCGGGCCACTCGTCCCAGCAGTACGTGTTGTTGTCCCCGCTCTCCACGATGCTCTGGTAATGCGCCACGGGCGCCGCCATGCCCAGCGACAGAGCCCAGATAACCACCACCCCCAGGGTGGCGTGGCGCACCACGCGGATGGACGAGGACCGGCGCGCGTGCACGATGGCCACGTAGCGGTCCACGGACATGGCGGACAGCGTGAAGATGCTGACCAGCATGGACACGGTGAAGAAGTAGTGGATGAACTTGCAGATGAATGCGCCGAGCACCCACGTGGGCAGCATATAGATAGTGGACTGGAATGGCACGCAGAAGAGCAGGTAGGACAGGTCGGCCACGCTCAGGTTGAGGATGAACACGTTGGTGGTGCCGCGCCGGCGGCCCGGTTTGCTGCGCGCGAGCACCGTGATCACGGCGGAGTTGCCCAGCACGCCCAGCACGAACACTAGGGCGAACACCAGGAGGGAGATCAGGTTGTCCACGCCGATGCCGAAGATCACTTTGGCGGGAGGTGTCCCGCCGTGCGTGTTCAGCAGCAGACTTTGATTATTGTCCTTAAAGTCCATTTTATTTTCTTGTTCTGTTTTTTTGTCAGGTGCACTAAGTTATGTTTTCGTTAAACCCTCAGAGTTCTTGGGTAAAAACATGCTTATTTTAAGTCACGCGTAAAGTGGAATCTCACTCGTCTTGTGGAGGGTCGGATCTAAATGGTTCGCGCGGCGTACTCCACATAACACCAGAGCGGACTGCTCCCCGTCTGAGAACGAGCGACGTCACCAGACTGTGAGCGCGTCTCAGCCAATGGCAGACGGTCTACATATCCTCTTGGGTGCCGCTAGGTACGAGCAATTAAGCTCTATCTTTAACTAACACACACACACACACACACACACACACACACACACACACACACACACACACACACACACACACACACACACTGTGAGACCCAGTGAGTATATCATTCCGAGTGATTTCATTCGTTTGTTGCTTTTACTAATTGTTTTTTTAATTTACACCATAATGTGCACGCACATTTCTGCTGCATCATCTTACAAAATGAAGGATATAAATTAAACCACCATATTGCCATCACTCACCAACTTTCATTTTCTTCAACGTTTTTTAACTTCTATTATCGTCCATGGCAACGCAGCCACGCGAGGACGTGATCGTTATGCAGCAGGACAGGCAGACGGGGACAGATCTGTCAGGGGATAAGCATCTGGAAATGACGACTGAGATGTTGACCAGGGTCATCATGTGACCATAGCATCCACAAGATATCGTCTGAAAGCAGCCACGGGTCACTGCAGGTAAACAGAAGCAATGTCGTTCTGTTTATGATACACAACCACGACCAACCATCTGGGACTAGGCTTGAACATCACACAATGAGGCAAGAAACACGGAATAAAGTTAACAATCTAAAGTCAGCATCCCTAAAACAGGTTTTAAAATGACCTTCTTCCTCACGCCATCACACCTTGAGAAGTGTTGAGGGGAGAGAAAGAGAGAGAGAGAGAGAGAGAGAGAGAGAGAGAGAGAGAGAGAGAGAGAGAGAGAGAGAGAGAGAGAGAGAGAGGAAGAGAGAGAGAGAGTAGTGGAGGTGGTTGAGTTGGTTGAGGAGGAGAAGATCGAGGAGGAGGAGGAGGAGGAGGAGGAGGAGGAGGAGGAGGAGGAGGAAGTGCTGGTGCTGGTGGTGCAGGAGGAGGTGGAGAGTAACTGATTACTCAACAAACAAAATTGCTTTTTCCAACCTTGAAAATCAAATTACCAACACCTTGAAACAAGCCTTTCATAGATGAAAGCTCCCAGGATAAAAAAAAAAAAGTAAAGCGTGGGTGTGTACTGTGTAAACATTCTGGGTAGTCAAGGCCTGTTACCGCAGAGGAATTCACTCCAGTACCAAGGACAGCTCCCCCGCCCCGTTATCTAGTCATGGACGCTAGAAGCCTTCAGCAACACAATGCAGCAACACAACATTGTATGACTAACATCAATCAAGAGTACACTCCAGTTGTCCATGTAGGTCGATAACAGAATAAGTTATATAATATATAATTTATTATGACTGCATAACTAGATAATAATCTAGCATCTCATGTCAGCCAAAAATAGTTTGCAAGATCTTATAACTATGAACGAGCAGTAATGGATTCCTTACAGTCTATAGGCCTATGCATCTCAACAAGGAAACAAGCAGTACATGAATGGCTAGGTGCTTCTGAATGTTGCTTATTTTTACCTTCTTCATTAAAGTTATGTTTTTTTAAACTCCAACATATTTGATTTTCATTTATTGAGAATAGTTTCATTTAGTCTTCCAGTCTTTATCTTCTCTAAAAAATGTACATTGTTTGTAAATTTGTAGTTGGCTTAACTGTTATTACCCGGTTAAAAATAAATAAAAAATCACTCAATACAGACTTGTCAATGCCCTGTTCCACCTTGTCTGAAAAGGACAGGACAATGAAAGCTAATATATTTACCACAGCCCCCATATAAATGGCTTGCGGAAATCTTCCCCTAATCTCGAAATAGCTGTTAGATCATTTCCCTTGTGTTGTACCGCATGTATCACCTACATGCACAAAGCCACATGTTTTCATAAGGGAACATCAAGGGGAGATAAGGACAAATCGTTCATATGTTCTCAACATGTTTATGTGACATGTTGTTAAGATGAGCCTTTCCAAAAGTAGAGAAAGCAATCCTCCATTGTAGTTCAGTTTCATGCAGTTGACTTACAGCCCATGATCGAATAAATCACACATAGAAATAACCTCCTTTAAAGATTGAAGAAAAATACGAAGAGAAAAAAAAAGCAATCGTAAATGCATAGGGGGGTACGACTCCAAAAGGTAGAACCTTTGGGGGTCGGAACCTGCCTGTAGTCTACCTGTAGGCATCCCTGAAAACGATTCCTAACCCCTCCCTTGGTCTGAGATAGAACACCAACCCATCGATAACCTTTCCCTTACAATACGATAAATAGATCAAAATGCAACCGTCAATGTGATTACAGCAGCACACTAAGGACCTAATCAACCCCATAATATACTCAGAATCAATAAGCATCATCTCACAGACATTGAAGAGACTCTCCACCCCCCGCCTTCTCACACAGATGCTGAACCCATTAGAAGAGGAAGAAGAAGAAGAAGAGGAAGATGAAGAAGAGCGAGAGGAGAGAGACAGACTCGGCGTTGCCATGGCAGTGGTCCGTAGAGAACAGGCCACCACATCCACAGACCTTTCGAGCCAATCAACTGAAAAGGTTTCACTTGCTCTGTTCTGGCCAACAGGAGTCATAGAGGAGGGTTTGGATACAAAAGGACCATGTGGGTCCGTCTGTGCGTATATGCCCACCATTTTCTTTGTTTCTTTGCTTCTTTGCGTGTGTCCATTATAGGATGCATTCACCACAAACCGATGTCACGAACTATATACATTGTTCACAGTGACTTCATCGTAGGATTAACGCATACAGCACCACACTTATTACAGGTCTGCTCCACATTGAGATACAGTTCACCTTGTGCCCTGTTGCATAAAACTAAAGCTCTTTCAATACAAACAGAGTTTGTGTTGACCGGTCGCACTTATGATCATGGGTCAGCAATCACTACTATAAATATACTACACTATATACATGTGTTTTTCGACAGTGCAATATAAGATCCTGGCAGTAGAGGGTGCTAAGAGTACCAGCCTCCAATCCAGAAGTACAGATTGCTTTCCTCTTTCAACCCACACTTCCATTACTATGGAGATGGGTTTGAGATGCCTGGTTTATTTCCATATTTTTTCATAGCTCAGAGTTTGCTGAAAAGTTCTTTGCTTTTCCATTTGCTGCACTGGAAAGCCAGCTGGACAAACAGATCCCAATGCTGTTTTTCAAAGCATTCTTCTGAAGCTTCAGAAAATAAATGTGGGGTGACAGGCTAGTTATATATCCATTTGTTGTAGCAAAATTGTATTGCAAACCCACGGGCAATGTGTGCTCTGCCTAGATTACTTCATTATAGCCAGTGAGAAGCCACCGCTATTGAAAATCTAGATCACCTGTTGATATGTAAAAACAGGAAAACATAAATTCAAATAATCTTTTTGGGGCTTCATCTTCGGAGGACGCAGACCTACAACATTTTCTTGGCTCTAAAAAATAAATAAAAAAATCTGAAATCCAGAAGACAGTAGAGTCACTCGTCGCTGCTCCCTTCACCTCCAGGACTGATTGGACCCTACGAGAGACCCTCAGGCCTGAAAGATACCACAGGCTGACCTCAAACCAAGACGGGAGGGAGCCAGGGTCGTAGCGGTCACTTCTGCGGGCGACTGTCTTCTGATTACACTGAAACCTGTAATCAGTTGAAGGGCCTTCAGTCCAAATTACCTGTCATAGAAACTAGGGCATCGAACTGAATTTTAACTGACGTTTTCACGGTGGGAGATGCCACTCTTGAACAGAAAAAAACAGGTCCACTTTCCTTATGACAAGCTTGATTGAATCATCCCTTCTTGATCAATGCTAACGTGATCATCCACTACTCATTAATCCATCAAACATCCCAGCAGTCACTCTGTATCGAATCAATACCGATTATCTGTGAACTGGTTTCTCTGTGAATCAGTTACTGTGTGGGGGTGGGGTTGTGTTTTTGAATGTGTGTGTCTGTGTGTGTTTCTGACAAAGAGTGGGTGAGCATGTGTGTGTGTGTGCTCGCATGCATGTGTGAGCGTGGGGGTGTGTCAGTGTGTGTGTGTGTGTGTGTGTGTGTGTGTGTGTGTGTGTGCGTTAGTGGTGCAAGCGGAGCCGTGCATGTGTGTGTGTGAGTGTTTGTGAATGCGTATGCGTACTGTGCATGTGTGTGTACGCTGTTGTTTATCTCTTTCTGGGTGACATCCTCCTCTTGTCATCGCCGATGACGTCGTATCTGTCCTCACCCACAGCTGGAGAGACATCGAGTGGATTCTCCCCCCAGAGTACTGCTCCCCCCCCCACCCCCCTGCCCCCAACAGCCCTACCCATCAACCCCACAGTCCTTCAGCTTCCTCCTCCTCCTCCTCCTCCTCCTCCTCCTACAACCGCACATGACAGCACGGGCCTCGATGTCATGGCGATTGATCGGCTGTGGCGCACATAAAAAAAAAAAAGAAGCAACAAATAGCTTTTTGTCTGGTCATTTAGGACCACCATTTAGACATCTTCGTGGTTTCACAGTGGGCCCTGGCCATTAGCCAATAGGGTCCTAAGGATGGTCATGGCAGTCGATCTCTAAAAACAGTGGGATCGTCCGCGGTGAAACAAGATTGCAGTCGTCTGTTGTTCCCTGCCCCCCCCCCCCCCCACACACACACACACACACACACACGGCCCCCCCCAGGCCGTGTCCTCAGCGCGAACCGCTCGACACGTTAGCTAATAGCTCCATGCTATCGCTTCATGCTGATGAGAGTTGCGGGGCCAGCGATTCCGTAAACATTTGGCGGCGAGGGTCACGGCCGCTGCTGGGGGCTCGGGGCATACGGCGAGGGAGCGTGATGACATTGTTGATGCGGGAGAACAAGCCGTCGCTTGTTCCTCCTCAGCCACGCACACAAGACGACACGAATGTGTTGAACTCCGAGGGCCCTTTCGTTGTGAAGCTGAAGGGCCATTTCACTTTCTGGGATCCGCCCCTCCGAGAAAAGCAAGCAATCGATTTGTCACATGAAAACTACTTTCTCAAGTTTGAACTGAATTGAATTAAAACACTTGCTTTGTCCATTTTCATCCATTAAAGTGCTTTATCCACAATGCTAGAAAGAAGGCCAAGCTGGCCACCTAGCCTACATGAGTCATTAAGTACAAAATCAAGGTGAGCTGAAAAATTGAAAGATTTCTTTCTTTGTTAAAACACATCAAAGCAATCACACTTTTTAAGAGGCTTCCATTGGAAACTGGATGAATGATTTTGCTTTTATTTCTCAAACGCCTTGGAATCAAAAGTTTTTGTAAAAACAACACTTTGCAGCTCATGCGTCACTTTTACCCACGCAAAAACACAAGCACACGCCACTGGCAGTGTGAAATAAGCAGGAAGGCAATGCCTTGGAGTAGAGATTTATTGAATTCATCCAGCAACCTTGCTCTCTAGTCATGGACGACCTTCTCCAACTCCTCTACCATTTACTTGGAACTACTATTCAGGAAAGGGTTTCACCCACGCTTTGACTTGGAGTCAAATATGTAGGGATAAAGTAGAAGGTCAGCTATTTTCTTAAAAAGTCTGTATTTTAGGGCGCTTTAGCGTTGTAAAGAGTGAACATAGATAAACTAAATGGTAGCCAACTCATACCAAGGCACAAAAAAGCCGATTCAGATAGCAAGACGTAGAGGGTAAGGGTGTGTTGCTCAAGGGAGCCTACAGGTTAGCGTGCAGACATTGGGGGTGGAACCAAGCACCTTACAGACTGGCAGTAAAACCCACCTTTTCCACTACAGTATCCTGAGTTGTTCAACAGGATCAGCTGGCAATCATCCCTGATTCCATCCCCATTCTCTCCAGTAGACGCTGGGCAGACAGAAGGAGGCTTTCTTTCCCTTATGGTCCTCAGAGACTTTTTGCCATTTCTTTCTTCCTATCTCGCCCTTCCTCTAGCCCTCACTCTTTATCTCCATCTCCCTCTCTCTCTCTCTCTATTTTCCCTCTTCTCTCTATCCTCTACCCCCCCCCCCCCCCCTTTCATCTCTCGCTCTCTCCACACAATGGCCACGGAAGTTGAGCAGAGATGCAAGCGAACTGAGAGGTGGGTGTCTTGGTCAAGATCAGCATTCTTCCTCGGTGGGGGGGATATCTGCCATGTTTGTGTCCCACTGCTCTCCTCCAATGGCCGCCATTGTCTCCATCCTATCCCCCCCCCCCCCCCCACCCCCATCTCCATTGCCACACCTCCCTCCCTCACCGGGGAGACAAAGATTAGAGTCATCAGGGTTTGTGTTCGACCCACTCCATACATTCCTGCCCGCTACCGGTCCTCGAGGTCCGTGGGCCCGCGATGTCAACACATGAGCCAGTGTGCGCGGCATGTATATATTGTGCGGTGGAGTCCACGCCGACGTGACTGGATGTGTTAGGAGTTCATAGGCCAACACACGGCCATTGGTGTTGGCGGCCATTTTGACTCTGTCATACAGGGATTGTGGAATGTGGATCTACACATTTGACACGCGTTTTGCCCCTGTGGTATTTTGTGTGTGAATGGGCACACCGTCAACCTCTTGGGTCATCCGCTTGTTCTGAAGGAAAATAGTGGAAACTGATTTCACCCATATTTGATTAGCCTTCGCTATGGAACGCTCAGTGTACATCATTGTTTATATGGATATATATATATATATTGTAGATTCAAGTCATGGCACATGAGTCTTCTAACGGCGCAGAAAAGTACAGAGTTTGGGTTTTTTGGCTCCTAGCTGACTTTCACTGTATGCAACCTACCTGTAGGCATCCAGAGCCAGATCCTCGCCTCTACCTGCTCTTTCTTGACATGCACAGGTCTTCTTCAAGTAAAGCATGTTACAATAGGGATTATTTCTTATGCCCCGATTCCTAGTCTGTCTGTCATGCTCTCGCATTTGTCCTTAACAGAACCACTTACATGATTCTGCTCAACAACCAAATAGCGTAATAGTAAAATAGTATAGTTGACAAAAACAAAAAAATCTCAAAAAGACCCTCTTTAACCCTTGAAGACCCTATTTGAATGCCTTTTAGGGTAAAAGAGGGTATGATATGGTTAAGTTAAAAGAAGTCAACAATTTTTCCTTCTCGGAAAAGCATCTGAACTTGCCAGCAACAAACAAAAGAGTTCTGTTGTTCGGTTATATTAATATTCCTCTGTAAGGGGGTTTTCCCAACACAAAACATTTGTTTCCTTGATGCCTCAGTGACTAAATATGACAGTTGATTCAGGAAGGGTTATTCACGGCGCAGTGACAGATTCAACACAACTGCCCACATTTAAACCACTCTGGAAGACAAATTCAACCAAAACCACATCTTACTTGCTTTAAACAATGTACAATCAACTGTGTGATTGATGGGATTGAACTGGACATCAGTGCAGTCCGGTACCTCTACTCCCCCTATGTAGGTTCATGTTTCAGGGTCAAAGTTGAACTTAAACTTGCATTAATACATCCAAAACCATGTTTGACTATTTAGTCATCAAGCAGACGACCCAATACATCCAAGACGACATAAAATTAATTCAGATGCATGTCATTAAGGAGCATGTCAGGTTTAGGTCTTCTTGGCCTAGAATGGCTGCACGGACTGAACCGGTACCCAGTACCCCTGGTCAAGCACCTTACCCCACGAGACTACTCTGCCCTTTGGATCACGACATCTAAGATACGCAATGTTTAGATCACTTTGCAACCACTGGTCACATTTTCAGTGTCATCTTCTGCTGCATCCACTTCCTCGTGTTGTCTGACAGCGGTCATGGTTCCTGCCCCGCTCCTTTTCACTCCATGCATGTCCATTCAGTTTACGGAGAAGGCAGATCCAAGCGATCCATTTAGTAGCTGTAACATGGAGGGACGGAGAGAGGGGATGGGCGGTGTTGTCCCAACAATGGCCTCACAGTGCCACAGGCTGCTTAGCATCGGCCTCTGAGTTCACACTCATAGATCACCCTTGTTGTCCTTGCCGGCCACGGTGGGCCCGACAGCCAGGGGAACAATGACCCATGCTGCCCGTGCTCCGGGCGGCAGTGACTGACTCCACAGGCACTGAGGACCCAAAGAATGCTTGGAGCCATGCCACAGTAGGACCCCCCCCCCCCCCCCCCCCCCCCCCCCCCCCCCCCCTCCGAACAACCACCACCTGACCCCTTCCTCATCTCCCATGATGCAACGGTTTGGGAGGGCGGGGTGGGAGGGGGGGGACGGACGACACCTTCAAAGGCGGCCCCGGTGGCGTCAGTTAGGCTCAGAGACAAACCGAACAGCGCACTCAGACCTCACAGGACTTTTGGATTGACTTGCAAGCGGACAGTACCGAACCCACCCAAAGCAGCTAGCATGGCCACCACAAGCTCCTCAGGGCTGAGCAAGAAGAAGAAGAACGCCCCAGGCCTGATGGATCAGATCAACACCTTCTTCGGAGGGGACAAGAAGAAGAGGAGCAAGGTGAGTTGACGATAAACCTCAAGTTGGTCTTTCTGCTCCGTCCTTTGTTAGATGTTTTTTTTTCCTTTTCGAAAAAGCATATTGGATGGAGGTTCGGATTGAGTACTTACCATTGTATTGCGTTTGGTGGAGTTTGATTCTGATCCCATAGAATACCTTACAAACAACTCTCTCCTGCCTAGATATTCACAGGGCTAAACCTTCGACCCAGAGATAGTTGTAGGATAAACAACCACAATAAACTAGGAAGACATGTAATGTTGAGGATACTGCAGCTTTTTCAGAACGTATAGAAATGGTCTTGGTTGGTAATGACGAATGGTGAGGTTCAATTTACCTCATCATGAGTTTACGTAACTGAAATGACCCATTTGGTCCCAGAGGATTTAAATGCAAAGATTCTGATAACATAACATCTGTTACATCTCTATGGCTTGGTAACCGTGATCTCACTGACTATTAACGTTAATGTCTGGAGTTAACAGTTGGTAAATTATGGACCCAAAGTGGGCAGCTGTGGGTCTCTGTGGATCAGTGGGAACGGCGCAGGCAGGATGTTGGCTGGGGTGCATCTGAGCCTCCGCAAAACCATGTATGGGTCATGAATCGACCTCATTGAATCCATTCAACACTTTTCGCATCAAGACCGTAGCATACGATGATGGCCTATAACAACTCTCATCATGTTGTTCAGAGTGCTACGGATTTTGCAGGGCAGTTTTTAGAGCGCAACCGAGCAACTGAAACAGGAAATGAGTAGCTCTTTAGTTTAGTTCTGTCCCAGAAGAAAAACTCATGCAAAACATTAGAAACAAAAATGCAATTAGTTCATTAACTATTCCATCCAAGCACATCGATATTGGCCTCACAAATGAATCATCCCATATGGTTCTGCTGCTGCTTGCGCTTTCCTAAGCACAACAAAAATAATATTAACTTTCACAAGGAAAACAGCTGCATATGATACGTATTATAAATGGACAAGGGTCTCACCAACTGAACGGAGCCATTGTCTAGGAAATGCTAATGAAATCTGCAGGGTTAAAGCAACGCGTAGGATGGGAGTGGTTGTCAGACATTCCCCAAGGCGTGGGCCTGAAAAATCCCAGAGATATTTCTACCAGCCTTGTGGTTGAATAATGTTTGCGGTTTGAACGTGTAATATGAAAACTCTTTTCAGCTGAACATGGCACTTGGGAGATAAGAACTGTCTGTAGTCTGTTGGAGCTTGTTTTTTGGCGTTTTTCATGTCAGCCATCAGCCGTCATTGCATTCAAATTGTCTTTGGACTGATGTATTATGGCAAAAACTCATGGCCTGGTGTCATTGCCAACTTGCCATTTTAATGTTCAAGTGATTATTACCTCCTCCGTTTGAATACCATCCATGGGAATCATCTTCAGTAAAAATGGGATGACTTGTGAAACCTGTGTGATGTGTATTCCGTTCTAGGGGTCATTTCGGGGACACCTGTCCACGTCGCCCCAGGCAGCCTCTGCTCGCCGCAAGCCCAACGAGAGTGCAGTTGCACATTTCTTCAGAAGCTTCGTAAGTGTCACGGCTTTAGACTCCTCCCCCTTTCTTTTCTTTTTTTCTAAAGGTGTAAAACTAAAGCGAATGCATCGATTTGATGTTGGTTGTCTTGCTCTTAGGTCTTCCATCGATGTCGCTTAGCTTTCACTTTTATGAGCTGCGATAGTACACTATTATAGCTCCCTGTACAGAGTTCCTCAAATAATAGATGCAACAAAACGGCACTTATATATCGCTCTATTGCTCTACTATTAGAATTATTCTGCCGTTTTGGGAAATTTGTGGTCTGATATGCAGACAACTATTATTAGCAGTTACTTATTAAAACAAACATGCATCAGATGATCACAGTTTTTTCTTCTCATTATTATATTATGATGGAACAACACATGTGTACTGTGTCCAAATGTTGCGTGTCAAATAAGGGTTGTTTTTGTCTAAACCTCAGGTCTCATCCTCATCTTCTCCTCGTCCTAAGTCCAAGGTGAGTCTCTAGTTAGATATATCATCAAGGTTTCTTCTGGTATCAAATCGAAGCCCACTTTATGCCATGCACCACCGCAAAGTGTCAAACTTTTTATGCATTATTCTATCACCAACCTTTGCTACTAATGCAATTGAATGACATTTCGGAACAGTTCTCAGACAGGAGGTACATTTCTTGGAAGGAGTTCCTGGTACATCATAAATTCAGAATCACCAAGGTGCTGTTTGTTTCTTTTTCATGTCCAGTGGAGAGATGTCTTGGGCTTGGTATGTTTTTTTAATCCTCATTCATATTGAACAACCCCCCCCCCCCCCCCCCCTCCCCCAACACAAACACACACAGACACACACACGCACACATACAAACAAAAACACAAGGTGGCCATCTCCAAAGGAGCCTCTCTTTTTCATGTTTGGGCTTTTATCCGCATATCCTAGCTAACACTGTGCACTCCCGTACACTTACTTACAAATCTTTTTCCTCCTTCTCTTTCATGCTATGTTACTACTTCACTCCTCCTGAGAGAGCACAAGGACCAGCTTGGGTCTTTGAGATAAATGCAGGAGGGTGAAACATGTTAGATGATTCGGATACATTAATACCTTAAATACCATAAGATAAGAAAAGATTTGATATTCCTTATCAATTTGATCTTGAAACATGGTGAAATGGATATCATTGCCAGCGGACATTGTTTCAGACATTCTATCTTTCATTTAAACAAACCGTTGGTGTCTTTAATCAGACGTAGGAGATAAACGCCCGTCGCTAAATTTGTCATTTTATATTTCATCCCCCAACCACCACCACCACCACCACCACCTCCTCCTCCACCACCAACACCCACACCCCTGCCCCCCCCCCCACCACCACTGCACCTTCAAGAGCGACTCGCTGCTTCTGGATGACTTTGAAACTGCCCGGCTGTTTATGAACCACAGCCGGTAAAAAGCAAATACTTTCTTCTCCTCTCAGGAAAAAAAAAACTCAGGTCTGCATCCAACCCCCCTCCGCCATTTTCTTCCTCTTTCTTCTACTTCTTCTTCTTCTTTGTCTAGTCATCGTTTGAGTGGAGTACATGGGTTCCCTCCCCTTGTCCTGGTCACCCAGCAATGACTCACTAATTCAGCCATCGGGGTCTTCGTGGGACCTCCTCCACCTGTCCATTTCACAGCGAAACGAGAAGTTGTTTCTGCATGTCCGAATCCTGACAATTTTCCTGTTTCCGTGTGTTTTGTGTTGGACGGCCGCCAGCTCCACAGCATGCGTCTCCTAATCTGTTTTCTCCTCCTTTATTGGTTCCTGTATGAATCTGTGTCTCATTTCATGTTTTAATGACAATGCTCTTCCTCCCTGCCCCTTGCCATTGTGTCGGTCTCTCCCATTGTAATGGATGGAAGAAAAGCCTCTGGTTATTTCATAACCATTGAATGGATTGAAAATTGGATTGAAAATTGGATTTTCAACCATCAACAGCATTGCTCTTTTAGCTTTATATTTTTGGTAGTAAGGTTTCAGCCTTCGTAAACTACATGTTTTTTGTAAATTCCTCCACATTTTGGTAAACTTCGACATTTTCGTAAACTTCACAATTTCCTGAAATCCTCCACACTTTTCGTAAACCTCGCCACACTAGACCAGTAAGAGTTAGCCCGATGGCAGTTCCTCGAGGAGGTTCTGGCACCACACTGACACCGCCACCACGCGGTACCGTCGCCCCTGCTGGTGGTTCTAGGGTCCCGGGTCAGGCCCTGGTTCTCCACCACGCTCCATGCTCACCACCCATCTCTTTCAGACCGCCTCACCGCGCGCGGAGAGTGCCAAGTCCCCGCTCAGACGCCGCAAAGACCAAAGCACCCTGTCCCGACTCTTCAACATGGTGAGAACAACACTTCTCCTGCCTGGAAACACAAGCGACCACTCTGTCCCTATCCCTCTCTCTCTCTCTCTCTCTCTCCCCGCTGTGTGAAAACCTTGAACTTAAAGTCGTTTCTCTTGTGTGTCTTTGTCTGAATGCCACAGTGATGCGATCGGCGGAAAGGAGTGAGTAGAGAGTTGTGGGTTTGGATCCATTCTCGCAAATTGTCGGCTCTCATAGACCATATTGATTTTGTTAATACATCATAGATATGCTTTTGAAAGCACCGCTCATTAACAGGCTTTCTTTCGACATTTTGTATTGCCCCCATAATGCAGAAAGCTCTAAAGCGCTCAGCTGTTGTCTTAAGCTTTCTTATTATTTATTTGCGAGTTCTCTTACGTTGCAATATTTCTGTCATGCGGAAATGATTTGAATATTCCAAACAAAACGTTAAGTCATCTACCTCAATCTGATTTGAGTTGCTGTTTCCAAGTCCAAGACATCCCCCTGAATTCTGAACAATGTGAGGTTTCTGACAATCAACATCGAAACAATCTCTCCCAGTTGACCTTTTGGTGTTGTGTGCAAAGTCAAACGATCGCAGAACATCGTTCTCTTGAACCACGGCTTTTCCTCTGACCTTTTGAGTGTTGACAGATGAACAGAGGCTGATTGATGGCTTCCATCACCAATGTGCCGCCTTCTCCTACACTCCCCATCGCCCCCATCTCTTCCTAGGGAGAAACCAAGGCCCGCCCTCCCCCTAAACGCTGGAGCACCATCTTCTAAGATCTCCTCCGACAACCAAGACCTGGATCCACCTGAGACCGACGGGCCGAACCCAGGACCGAGCGACGGAGAAGGGAGCTGCATTCGGGATGGACCTCAAGACCACAACAAAGCCTAACCATAATGCTAACGCTAACTAACAACAACGCTTACCGTAGCGACACATCAGGCGTCGGAGGCTAACGCGGCTGCAGCTGCTCTCTGAGATGAGTGGAATTCAAACGTAGAAAACCAAACTTAAGCCATGGTTGTTGTGTTTTCTTCTTCTTCTAATCCTTAGGGTTAGTAGTGAAGATTCTGTCTCTGTGTTCTGTGTTCAGCTCTGTGCGGTAACGCTATAGCAAATGTTGTGCTGTAAATCGTGCTCCGTAGACCATGTTCGTGAATCGTCAAGCCATCCTCGACTCTTCAGTGCGACGGTGCTAGTGTCGTCTAATGTCTACATTCAGGTGTTTGTTTTGCTACCTGTACTCTGTTCCCTGTTGTTCACCTTCACTTAAGAGTATATGAGTGATTGCGTTTTGTGTTGTTTTTTTTATAAAGATCACTCACAACTTAGTTTTTTTTACTGTTAATTGGTTTGATTGTATGTTTGTTTTGTTTTTGTTTGTACGTTTGTATCTTGTATCTGGAAGTGTATTTGGAATCACCTGTTTTCTACGACAAATGTTTGATGTGACATAATGCGATTGAAAGATTTGAAACTATGCAAAATGTATCCACTCAATAATATATTAACCCACATATTTTTTGTAAGTCACAGTGTTTTGTAAGTCACAGTGTTTTGTAACTAACAAAACGAGTTTCACCTGTCAGCTTTTTGCTTTCGAGACTTTCTAGTGGAAATAAAAAACGAATGCCCTTCCGAATTGCACTGTTATTACATAATTTCCAATGGTATTTATTTAAATGAAGCCTTATAAACTAAACTAAGCTATACACTTACAAACAAATCTAAGTAGTTAGTATTTGAGCATTGGTTTTAATGACATTCAGGTGGTTTTGAGGGAGAATAAAGTCCATGGTCGCTGAAGGTCAGAAAGCAAGTTGTTGAAAGGTCAAAGAAGGAAGGGCATGTTTGTTTCGATCCATGGATGTGGAATTAGAAGTTGATATCAGGAGTTGGATACTGAGAGATAGAGACGCATTTTGCTTGCAAATATCCTGGGGAATTATGTATTTGTGTGTGCATTGATTAATTGCATTACCTCTCTTGTTTGCACACGGCCTACTTTTTCTGTTTGGTCACTGCAGTTGAGGGAGCAATAAAATCATTAAGAAACAAACATACTCTTGTCTTTGTGGTAGGCCTGTTCTGATCGGATGCTGATGTACACAAATTATCAAGGAAACCTCTAGTACAGCCAAAAATGTATAATATAGGCCTACAAAAAAAAGTTGTTTCTAACACACAACACCTTGACATTTCTAAAATGGCGTTGCCCACCAAGTTTCTACTCAATATATTAGGCTACCTGCATTACACGAAAATCAAAAGGTTATGCCATAACCAATTATTTTCAACCATAATTCTTTTGGGCTGTAATATTATAGGCTCTTCTTGTAAAATTTAAGTAAAACACAGATTTACCTTTCACCTCCGCCGAAACTTCCCAAGGCCCAACCCGGAACGGTGACCGCATCATTAAAATCCATAAACAATAATCCATGGTGTTCTCACACTGTAAACGCTCGCTCCATTGAAGACATTTGTATTAGTATTAGAGATTATTCATCGTCTATAGCGATATTCGTTAATAATCCGGGGAAAAAAACCGTTGTTAAAAAAGGTTGGGTAGCCTACCACGTTCCTTTCTAGCCCGGGCGTGACACGCTTCCGCCGCCAATCACGAGCCCAGAGATAGAGTTGTTTCCTCATAGGCTGAATCCTGTTGTTGATTACATAAGAGACGGGGCTAATTCCGAATTCACAATTGTCTTTCTTCAAAGGAAAATTCTCTTCTTTCAGCATATTCTGTTAACATTGGTGCAATGATATTATTCGACGAGGTGGACCGTGATGAGAAATGTAATGGAATTATTGTACCAATGGGCAAAGGATTAATAGAAGTTCCCGCCCGGTGTAAAAAGTATAACTTGTTTTATTCATGACGGCAACCACAAACTAAAGGCCATGCCCTTTTCAAGGTTTCAATATTGTCTCCTATCGCGGTCCACAAAGACATGCGATAAACCTAAAGTCCTTTCTCGACCTCGGTACAGTAGGACGTCTTTTAACAATCCTTCCTTTCCTCCTACATCTGATCAATGCAGCTCTTTGATGCTTGCATGGCCACCTTTCCCTTTGAGGTGAGAACGATATAAAGCCCCATCCTCTGGGAGTTGCATACATCAAAACACATCCTGTAAATCCACCCTGCTGATTAATTACAGCCTGCGGCGTGTTTCCATCACGTCCACGATTATGATCTTTTGTTTCCGACGAGAGGTCTTTTGAGAGATGTCTTGGACAAGGGAGACCTCTTGTGTTGCTGAGGAGATCTGCGGGAAATGATTTGCAGTTTGACTAGAACATAACGTTTTTTGGGGTTTATTATTAACGTGGACAGTGAAAGAGAAGGCTGTGTGGTTAAGCAATTATTGTGCAACAGTTTAATTTAAAACTCAGTGAGTACATTCACACCGGTGCTCCATAAAGAACTATATAAACTTCATAGAAATATGTTTTATATCCAACAACTGATCCCTACAGGACACCTCACAACCAACACAACAAGTAGGTGATGTGATTGTGCCAGTGTTTTTGTTCACTGCAACAAAAACCCCCACTGGCACTCGCCGCAGTGTGTCGCCGCCTTTAAACCGGTGTTGCGATCAAAGGTATTCGTTAAATTTACGCTCAGTCCTTAATTATAGCCTATAACTTGAAGACATAATGGTTACGATTCCACTGCTTTCAACAAACGAAGAACACAGGGATGTTGTCATGGCGCAAAAAGACGAAAAGAAGCTGATAAAAGACAAAAAAATAAATAGCTTGGGATTTCTCTCCACAGTCTACTTTGGTCTGCGTCTCTTCAGGAGAATCCAATCAGGATTTCCCTAGAGTTTATTGGTCACCAAGAACGGGCGGGGGGTTGTGCAAAGAAGTTCATACAAACGGTAGTGCTGTGAGTTCGGCTTTACGAAAAAAAAAACACACACACAGATCGGTCTCAACTGAAGCCCTCGCTGGCCTCCTCCTTGAACACGTGACCGTGCAGGAGTCTGGACTGGGAGCGCAACTCGTCCATGATGCCCGCCACGCCGCCGATCAACCTCCCCCCGCCGCCGCCACCGGCGGCGGCATCTCCCACCGCCTCCCCGCCGAAGTCCGCCTCCTCCACCTTCACCTGCCCCGCCAACGCCAGGAAGGCCTCGCCGTGGTCGAACCCGTAGCCCCCGTAGGCGCTGCCGCCGGCGTCGTCCGCCCCCATCGCCGGCCCCCCGTTGACCCCTCCCGAGGAGGAGGTGGCGCCGGAGACGTTGTTGTTGTTGTTGTTGTTGTTGTTGTTAGCGGCGGCCATCCGCTCGCAGCGCGCCTGGTGCCGCAGGAAGCTCTCCCTCCAGATCACCTTCTTGCCGCACAGGCCGCACTCGTAGGGCCGCAGGCCGCCGTGGGTCTTCAGGTGCTTGGTCAGGTGGTGCTTCATCTTGAAGGTCTTGCCGCACACGGGGCAGCCGAAGGGCCGCAGGTTGAGGTGCTGCATCTTGACGTGGCGGTCGCGCATGCTCTTCAGCGTGTAGGCCTTGCCGCAGTGGCAGAAGTGCACCTTGCCCGTGTAGGGGGCGCCAGCGATGGAGAGCGACGACGACGACGACGGGATGGGGGGCGAGGCGGGGCCGAGGGGGAACTGGGAGAGCGCCGGGGTGAGGGGCCGGCTGGGCGTGGCGGGCGCCGAGGCCACGTCCGCCGACGGCCAGGCGAGGCCGAAGTCGCCGTGGTGGTCGGGGGAGACGGGGACCAGGGGCCGCTGGGAGACCTGGCCGGTGCCGTCCTGGATCTCGTCGTAGGTCTTCCCTTCGAAGTGGCCCTCCGCTAGGCGCTCGAAGTCCACCTCGGACTGGTCCTCCTCCAGGGGCGTGGCCTCGGCCTGGGACCAGGGCGCCTGCCACTGCATCCGGGGCGAGGGGGAGGGGATGCCGTGGTCCGGTCCACAGGTGCGGCCCATCAGGGAGGCGTCGCCGTGCTCCCGGTCCTTGTCGTCCTCTGGCCTGCCTCTGGCCTCCGCTTGTCCGGACGACTCTCCATCGCTCGTCTGGCCGTGGGAGTCTCCTGGGATTTATTTTTTTATTAATGAATGGCTCAGATGATTCTGGAGGGAATCACGTACAATTATTATCATACAGAACATATAAACTCTCCAGGATGAGAGATTGGTCCGGACGACTCTCCATCGCTCGTCTGGCCGTGGGAGTCTCCTGGGATTTATTTTTTTATTAATGAATGGCTCAGATGATTCTGGAGGGAATCACGTACAATTATTATCATACAGAACATATAAACTCTCCAGGATGAGAGATTGATTTTGTATCCACACTGTTTCAATAAATAGAGATAAACATTAAAAGGTAGGGTAGGCAATTTGGAGAAACTAGCCAGAGTAAGCTAGGATAGCCAAGCTAGCCAAGTATTCAACCGAAAAATGCATTTGAATGCAATTGTGCAACAGCCACAGATACTGGACTCTGTTCCTTTTTTGTCAGATCATTTGATAGATTGATTCAATTCATCAATGGAAGGAGATGAGTGTGACCAAAAATCATCTTAAAATAAATGGCCTACCCTACGCTAAACCTTTACACACATCCCCTAAATGCATCTTAAAAACCAAGAACCCACGTGTATAAAGGTTGTAGTTTTCCTTACCAGTTTGTCCAGGCTGCACACATCGGTCCCTCCTCCCCGCCACGTCCTCCCCGACCCCTTCGTCTGCCTCCATCCCTCCTCTCTCCACCTTCCTCCTCTCCTGCTGCACCGGCGGTGCTGGCGGCAGCTCGGCCACCTCCACCACGTCCCGGCTCCGGTCCCCCCTCTCTGGGCCCGACGCCCTCGGATGCAGCCTCACCCTCTGCCTCAACCCCTCCAGTCCAGCCCCTCCTCCTCCTCCGAGCTGAGCGCCGTAGTGCGCGTCGGCGTTCGTCGGGACGTCCTTCGCCGCGGCGGTGGCCGACGTCAACCACACCTCCTCGCAGCCGGCGTAGTCGACGCTGCAGTCGCCGTACCCCGGCAGGGAGGCCCCCAGCTGGGAGTCGGCGGCCGAGTGGGGCCCTGACGAGGGGCCCCTGGCTCGGCCCCATCGGGGGAACTGCTGGGGCCGCCGCCAGGTGGCCAGAGGGGGGAGGGCGTCCGGCTTGCGGTCCCGCCTCCGGCCCTCCCGCTCCACGTAGAGACAGTCGGAGCTGCTCGGGGACTGCTGCCTGGAGGAGGTCCCGGGCTGGGCGGGGGCCGGGGGCAGGGAGGAGGAGGAGGTGGTGGCGGCGGTGGTGCTGGTGGAGGCCGAGGGGATGGCGTCCCCCCCCGGCTGGGACTCTGCCAGCGGCCGCTGCCTCTTGAGGAGCTCGGTGCACTTGTCCACGATGTGCCACATCTGGAGGAAGCTGGCCACCGTGACGTAGTTGACGATGTCCTCGTGCACGATGCTGAGCTGGCCCGTGTAGGCCGAGGCCAGGACGCTCTGGAAGGCCAGCGGGTCCATGACGGAGGGGAGGGACACCATGGTGACGTTCTTCAGCAGCACCTGCGAAAGGGGGGCGTCAACATCCGGAACTCTCTGCGTACGATTCAAAGGATGGGATTGATCGGCCGTTTTCGTCCAAAGCGACTTCACATGCAGGCCGTTAGGGAGCAGGGAGGGGGTCCGAGCATCTTGCTCAAGGATGCCCAGTGATGCTGTCAACACTGGGGAACGAACCCAGGGCCTCCCGACTGGAGTCTGACTATTAACCACCTCAACAACGGTAGCCTACTCCCGTAGAATATCTACACAAACTGTGACGCATGTGATAAGGATAGTATAGGGTTGGCAGGGTGTTCTAGACCCAACTGCAAGTTGTGGGTTTGATCCCCAATGTCTGCAGCCTACTACTTTGGAACAGATGCCCGAAGGGTATACCTGCTAAATGACCTGTATCTGAATTCTGAGTATTTATAAAATGTGATACCGATGTGCTTACTAAACAACAAAAGCGTTACCCACCTGGTCGTGGAAATAAGGCGAGGAGGCAGCGAGCACACAGCGATGGGCCCTGTACACATGACCCTGCACCTGGATGGCGAGATCGCAGAGACGCCCCTCCTCGCGCTGGCGGTTCAGGTTGTCCAAGACGGCAGTGCGGGCGCCAGGGAAACACACCTGGACGATCAGGCCAGTAGGGGCGCTGACGGTACTACACAGCTGCTGCTCCATTGTGAAAGAGGTCTACGTAGAAAGTAAACATCGGAGAATATTAAACGTCTCCTGGTTTCTTTGTTCAACATTTCACTTCTGCACCACTGTCAACAATGGACCATAAATGTGAATAGCACCATTGTGTAAGGGGGCATTGGCCAAATTGAAGGCAGCTGGACAGATGGCCATGTTTACACCTGCTTGTGCTAGCCGTTTGAAGTTAGCAATGGACGACATCTGCACTAGTGTAAGATATACAAGATAATGCAGCCATACAAGTTGTATGAATGAATTTCATGGCGAACCATTTAGTGAAAACGAAGAGGCTAACATAGCATCCATGCAAAAGTCATTGGGTGTCATGCTATCACACCAGCCAAGTTAGCTGCGAGTTAGCTTAGCAGTTGCACATCTAAAAGGACGATATAACGACGAATAGATCGGAATACGTAATGGCATTTTCAATGTATAACGCAAATGGCTATCGTCTACGGAAGTGCACTTCGTGTTACGCTGTGTCAACCGCAACAACGATGCAAAAACACGCAAGAATAAAAACTTACCCGCCGCTAAGTAGCTAATGTAGCTGCTCGATATTAGCACCAATACACTCTCATCCTGGGGGGGGGGGGGTCGGACTACGCTACACCAACTTCCCTTACTATTCCCTTACGACGAACCCGAACAAGACTCCAACACGAGTATTGCGAATGGAAGTGGGTACTTTGCGGCACATTTGTGTGATTCTGATGGTGATCATATCGGGTGCCTTGGCTGAGGAGACAGTTCACCACCATGTACAACAACACGCGTCCCCCCGCCCATCTTCCAGCCCCGGTTAAAGGGACAGGCAGTCTCACCTTCACCCAAACACATCCACTCTAACATCACTTTGAAGGAAAATAAAACATGGCACACGATTTCCCAAAGCGAGGTGCAGCCTACATGTTGTTGACTGTTTTATGGTGATATTTTTGCGGTTCAACTCAAAGGTCGTGCATAGTACATATTAGAGGGGGTGTGCATAGCCCTGGGAGCCCGTCTACATCCTATAGCCTAGTATCCTCCTCACATGGTTTTTTTTTTTACCGCAGTGCATCAGCAGCGTCTCCTGACATGAGCGACAGGGGTGCAGCTGCACTCAGTGTTTGCGCCGTGTGTCAAAGAAGAGGATTTATCTGAGGGACCGAAATCGGGACGTCGATTATTGGGCGTTTTTTTTTCCGCTCATATCTGATGCTTATAGGGCCTTGGGACGTGAGCGCGGTTTCATCTGCAATGTCAACACGACCCGCGCATCTCTGCTGAGTCGGGGCTCCTAGATAGGTGGAAGGATTCGTATTTTTTTTTTTATTTTACATGGATTTGTTTCTCAAACGGTAACCATCACTACTACACGGAGGAGACCGCGTTTCGTTTTAACATTTATTTGAACTCCTATCTGGGAGAAAGGGTGGTGTCCTTTGACCGAGATACCATCGACACCGTCGGCTTTTGAACATCCGTGATCGGAGCAAACCTGATCTCTTTTTTAGGAGCGATAATACCGATTGCCCTTCAGTGAACATTTGTAAGGTACATCAGATAATCAGGGACGGCATGCAAGCATCCGCTTAATTATTCATGGAGCGGTAGGTGAATTAAGGAATGGCTTTTGGAAGACGTAAGAGGGTTTATAGTGGGATTTTGTAGGCTACTTGAATTGATTACATAAACCATTTTTATATTAACCGTGTGCGCTCACCAAAACATGGTGTGTGTGATGGTAGCTCTCTAATCTAAGCGACTGTGGTCCCTAGAGCTATCATCTAACCGCAGGCCAAGTCATTGCTGAGATCGTTAAATAGGCTATCGGAGCCCACAAGATTTCTAAAATCTCCGGTTATACCAGAGACTGTGAAGTGCACATTGGTCCACGTTGCTTACGGGTGAGACGCTACGTTCATGCACTGCGTTACGCGATCGGGAGGGTAGGAGGAATTTTCTAGAGGCGTCTGACGTAGCAGTATATGGTACCTCATGTTCCTGATGCCGATGTGAACTTGCTGAGTTGAGTCTAATGAGAGTCAGGTGCAGGTAGGGAGTCAGGTACAGGTGCTTCCCAAGATAATAGGAGTGACGTGAAAAGTAAGAAATAAGCACAATCAGTAGTCTACCTCCAACAAGCAGCTTACAGTGGTACCAGTGAGGTGTGCTCCGTTCAGTGGATGTTGGGAAGGGGATCGTCGCCGGAGGAACTCTTCTCAAGCTAAAGACTTTCAGCTTTGCTCCCCTTTTTTTGAAACTCCATCTATAATAGATAGCAAGCCTGTCACTTTTTGAAAATGGGCCGGAATATAGTATCACTGGAACAAGTCATCTTCGTGCTGCTATGCACTCTTGGTGGTGAGTATTTTAATAATTCAAAAACATTTGCATATTATGAAGGCTACAGCCATGGGCGACGATGATACTCCCAACATGTATTTCATAGTTTTCCAGTGTTTTTTTGTTTATTATTTATTATTAAGAAATGTATTTATAATGCTTTTGTTGAGGCCGAGTGGATGTGGTGGAATGTCTCCTGAATGTGGGCAAGTTAAGTCCTACATCTATGCACTATACACTGTGTATTGTTGACGAAGGGAAAGACACAAATGTTATTGACTCGTGGTGATCCTGAGGGAGAAATGAACAGTATAGCTCAACGGAAAGATGCACATCCTAACAGCTCTCTCCCCCTCCCTCTCTCCCACTCTATCGCTCTCCGTATCTCCCCCTCTCTCGCTCTGCCCCCCCCCCCCCTCCCCCAGTGGGGATGTGTCGCGGGGCGTGTGCCGAGGTGGACTCGGACACGGAGGCGGTGGCGGGGAAGGGCTTCAAGCTGGGCTGCATCTCCTGCAAGCGGAGGAGCGAGGTGGAGGGCTCGGCCACCGTGGACTGGTTCTTCCGGAGCAAGGGGCAGAAGGACTTTGAGCACGTGAGTTGGTCCACGTTAACACACACGGTACCTCGGTGCATCTGACGCAAGCCCAGAACACTCACGTCTATCTGACGATAGATGTTTCTATCTATCTGTCTATCTATATATAAGTATATTCTACCACTCTATCTGTCGATCATTATATCTACCTATATATCACTCTATCTACCTATATATCCCTCTATCTATATATCACTCTATCTACCTATATATCACTATCTATCTATCAATAACTGACTGACTGACTGACTGACTGACTGACTGACTGACTGACTGACTGACTGACTGACTGACTGACTGACTGTCTGACTGTCTGTCTGTCTGTCTGTCTGTCTCTCTGTCTCTCTGTCTCTCTCTCTCTCTCTCTCTCTCTCTCTCTCTCTCTCTCTCTCTCTCTCTCTCTCTCTCTCTCTCTCTCTCTCTCTCTCTCTCTCTCTCTCTCTCTCTCTCTCTCTCTCTCACATACACATACACATACACATACACATACACATACACATACACACACTCATCAATCAAACCCTCCCATGATGAGGGTGGGGGGGGGGGGGTGGCGTTCAGAGGTTGAGAGCCCTGATAGAGCGACGCTCAGGGCCGGGGATGGTGGTGACGTTGCTGCTGGGAGAGATGATGGAACATGAGACACATGACCTTGGCCAGCACACGACCTCCATCCCCACTCAGTGGACGAGCACGCACATGCACACGCACACGCACACGCCTGTATATGGATTATTATACAGCACCGGGGAGGGGTGGCTGGACAGTGTAGATGGAGGCTGACCCTCAAACAAGAGGTCCCGGGTTTGATCCCCAATCTCCACTTTTCCTCGTACCTTGAAGCGTCCTTGAGACGAGATGCCCAAACATCTGCCTGCTCTTAATGACCGTAAACCACTGTGAGCAAATTAGAATAAAAATTACTTATTGGTTAATAACATCGATCTAAAGAGAACTTCAATGTTATATCCCCAAAACATCCAATGTTGAAAACCATCACGGGGAATCCGTGCAAGTGGTGCATTAGGAGAAATGTGGACTCAATCCAACGGGAGTATTTAGGTCAATCCCTCCAACAGAGCCATTACTAAATCCAAGCCGCGAGGGACCGCAGCATCTCTGGTGATATGAACCTTCCAGATAGATGTTTCCTACCTGAAATGAGCGTGTGAACGCCAGTGTGAGCCCTAATGGAAACACAAACTGCCCTTGAGGATGGAGGATACCATTACATGCAGCCATTTCTTTTGTTGAATGGCTGGTCTGGTCTTTGGTTCCTCCTTAGGGCTGAGGGGTCTCTAGAGCAAGGCAATTATCCCCTGAATGCTTATGACCAGACAGATAGATAGATAGATAGATGGTAGATAGATCTACCATCCACCCACCGTTATTTCCAAGCGCATGAAAAAAAACGCCAAATGAAGTGATCTGTCGGCCCCCTTGAGCCAGATGCCTACAGCTGAGGATGCTGACATTGGGGTCCAAACCCAGAACCCTTTCAGCTGGGGGTCATACAGTACACCCCTAACCACGACTAGACCACCCTCAAGTACTGCTCCTGAATGACACGTATCTAAAACGTACTGCACTCGGGTACTTTGGATAGTGCAAATAACGGATAATAGTTGTACAAAATACAAGAAAATACAAAAAAATTACAAATCCAAATCCAAATAATTGACTTTGTACAACAGTGTGCACTTTTGCATATGTATTGGCAGTGTGTGTGTGTGTGTGTGTGTGTATGTGTGTGTGTGTGTGTGTGTGTGCGTGGTTGTAAATGAAATAAAATCAAAATAACAAAAGGTCTCAATCCGTGAATGACTAAACCCTTGATGGTGTCGGCCGCTCCGATTGCAGATCTACAACTACGACGAGGAGGGCTCCATAAAGAGCTTCCAGTTCGAGGACCGCCTGGACTGGTTCGGCAGCCGGCAGAGCAACGACATCCAGGACGCCTCCATCTTCCTCACCAACGTCACCTTCAACGACTCGGGCACGTACCGCTGCCGCGTCAACCGGCTGCTCACCTACGAGTACTACGAGTACCAGACCAAGATCTTCAAGGAGGTCAACCTCACCGTGGTGGGCAAAGGTACGAAGGGTTTCACCTCAACACACTTTGTTCACCGCCGAGTTCGGCCGTCGCACAGCTTCTAGAAATCAGTACCAAGATATTTATAAGCCACTACAAGCCAATACAATATTACTAAGCTACTATTGGTCGATACCAATATATTTCTAAGCTTCTATTGGCCGATACCAATATATTTCTAAGCTACTATTGATCAATACCAATATATTTATAAGCTACTATAGGTCGATACCAATATATTGCTAAGCTACTTTAGGTCGATACCAAAACCATATTTATAAGCTACTATCAATCAGTACCAATATATTCAAAAGCTACTATAAGCCAATACCAATACAATATTTATAAGCTAGTACAGGTCGATATCAATAAAATATTCATAAGCTTCTAAAACCAAAAATCAATATGGACCATTAATGGCCATTCATCTTTGCACACCTTGTACTGAAACATCTCCTACTTAATTTTGAGTTTGTTTTACGCCATGTTTAGCCACCATGGACAGCTCCTTCCTTTCCCCTCTGATTGGTCACGAGGGACCGGACCAACGTGTATTCCCTGTGCAGCGATTGGTTGAGACTCTCCATGTCCCTCCCCCCCCCCCTCAGCCACCAGAGGGACGGCCTCCATCGTGTCAGAGGTGATGATGTACGTGGCCATCATCGGGCTGCAGGTGTGGCTGCTCATCGAGATGATTTACTGCTACAGGAAGATCTCTGCCGCCGGGGAGGAGGCGCTCCGAGAGGCCGCGTAAATATTCATTACAACCGCCCACACACACACACACACACACACACACACACACACAACAGTTCTCACTTACACACATGCAACCGTTCACGCACACACACACACACACACACACACACACACACACACACACACACACACACACACACACACACACACACACACACACACACACACACACACACACACACACACACACACACCTGCACGATGCAAGAGTGTTCAATGTTTGTAGTTTGGTTACTACGGTTGCCGCCATACTTGAATGTTAATATTTATTTTGAATCCACAACAGTGATGACCGTACCGCCGTCCATTTAACTGCCGAAATATCTATAATTTTAATTGAATACACAAAATATAATAGACTGTACATATATATATATAAATACTTTAAATATACATAGTATATATTTATACTGAATAGTTAAAGCATATTTATTTTATTGACATTTTCTAGTTAAGTCTCTTTGCCCTTTCAGCATTCATAGTTTACTCAGTATCAATCCAGTCACAACGTATAATCAGGCGAGCAGGCATCACCTCAACTGTTTTAGGCCTAGACAAATGAAAGGAAAGTGTACGTAACAGGTACATGCATGTGGGCTCAACGCTGCCCATGCATGCCGTCCTCGTGTGTTGTCGATAACCTGCATCTTCTTCACTGTGAACTCAGTTCTCCTCCGCCTCGGCTGCCGTCTCTCTCTCTCTAAGCCACTAACTCCTCCTCCTCCTGTGTTCCATTGTGCCCCGCGTGTGCACTCGCCCTCGGTGTCTTGTTGTCTGGTGTGTCGTGCTCCCTACCTACCTCCCGTCATGTTTCCTCCTTCCCGTCAACCCTCTCCTCCTACTCCATCAACGTCCTCCTCCTCCCTGTAGTAAAAACCAAAACTCTCCACCTGTAAGTCACAACCTTGGGATCGCACAACTGGCCGCTCCAATTTTGGTCTCGTACTTCATTTAAATGTTTTTTTTTCATTTTCAAAAACGCATCTTTTTCTGTGAAGGTCGGACATTGTGCACGTACACTTACCTGTTGTATATGTGGGTTGTCTTTTTTTACTAGAAATGCTGAGTATTTAGCTTTAGCCTCGGAGAGCAAAGACAACTGTGCCGGAGTCCAGGTTGGAGACTAATACAGGTAAATATCTTGGTCTCAAAAATACTTTTACTTATTTAACTGCACAAGATCATTTGACCAGATGAACGATTAATCCGCGTAACATCTACTTAACTTTTCTTATCAAATCTGGAGGATGAAAGTTAACCAATGGACATTATACTGGGATTTAACCAACAATTTGACTTAACCAACGGAATTTACGTAATGATGACCTGACAAACTGTAGTTTCAGGATATTGAATGATGAAACACACAGTGAATTACCATATTTGACCCTATTGCAACTGTATGTTGACAATGCCTGTGAGATGTATGATGAAACACCACGTTGTGGACAGTGAATTAATCCGACACGTTTGTTTCCTCTTTCTTACAGACTGCATCTACTGACTGACCCACCTTGTACTGCTTGGACCAGCATGGAGGCATCCAATCAAACCTCTTTCTTTCTCCCCCGCCACCCTCGAGTCTGTATCACCCTTTTTTTGTTTTTTTCGTTACGCAGAACACAGATGGATGCGAGACTAAAAAGACCACGCATGGTACCAGCACTGTATATTAATACACACAAAAATACACATGAAAGCATGTACTGCACTTTTACCCCTGATCATAATGCATTCACAAGCATCGGTGTCCCTGCGCATATACATTCAATATTTCTCTTTCTATATTAAATATATACAAGTGTTTGTAGTACTACATGTATTTAAACTGTACGTAGTACTATAAGCGAGGCTGCTTGACTCTGTGAGATTGGCTGTAAAAGGAATGTATTTTGGAGAATCCATTGTCACACGGGACGTATGAATGCTTCGATGCTCGCGGGAGATCGGTATCATGAAGACACTTGTGAGTTAGGATGTCGTAGACTCTCATAGACCGGCTGTCTTTTCAAGTTCAACAAGTCTTGCTAGATATCCATTCGATGAAACTTGATTGTGGACTAAATAAATCCGTAAATACCCTGTGTGACTGAGTTGTTTCCTTACAGCAATAAACTAATTCCTATTATGAATTATATTAAGATAAAGAATATTGATAACAATGTCATAGGCATTCTTTGTTCCATTTTGTATCATTTATTTATTTTTAATTAATCTCCAAAATTATTGATTCTTTCAGAATTATCTTTGGAATACTAAACAGAAACTCCCCAGAGATATAAAGAGATGCCAGTCAAAATGGGTTAGTTTATCTGACTCACGGGGGTTACAGTAGGTCAAACTTCTGCCAAACGGCTGTGAAATAAGATCCCCTTCCCAGTCGCAGACAGCAAGAGCTCGAGGGCTAGCATTAGCTGCGCGACGGCTAGCCCCTTCGACCCCCCCATTGCCAGCAGCACCGGTCACATGAAAAGGCATTAGTGCAGATTTAGAGACCAGCTTTGACGTCAACACACTAGGGATCACATTCAGCAAAAAAAAACGTCCTTTATTTTATTACCCCTAAATCCTCACATATATCGTCTGCGCTTCCGCAACAGACTAATAATATTCCTCGTCAGGGATTTAAAAAAAGCACATCTTATCACACCATGAAACCAGTTCCCTCCATAATCCCCCATCATAATAAATAAAGTAGCCCCACTGACTCATCATTTAAACTATATTCTCATGTCCCCGGTCCTGGTCTTACAGCTGCAGCACGCACTCGGTGCCGGGGTATGGGGGCAGGTTGAGCTGGTGCTTCTTCTCCAGGGCCGGGGGGACGAAGCGGCCCCCGAGGTAGTGGTATCGACCCCTGAAGTGGGCGGCCGACTTCTTTGGCGCGGTCAGGGAGATGAGCATGTCGGGCTGCAGGCCGTCTGGCGCGCCCCGCTCCACGTCCCAGCCTGTGGATCCATACGCCGGCCGACGGTAAACCCATTACAACGTTGCAGTGAGTTCTGACTTCCGAGCTGAAAAGGTTTCCTGTCTCGAACCTCACTAATCCCAGTCTAACTTTAGGGGCGCCCTTAGGCAAAAGGGGCCAGTTTGCTTATTATTGACATGACGGCTGAAAAGGTTCTGGGCTCGAACCCCACTAATCCCAGCGTAGCCTTAGGGCCCCCTTAAGCCCTTAAGGGGCGGGTTTGCTTCCTAATGACACGTTTCTAAAGAAAACCGACATCGACCTAAGAATGAATAAATAAACGCCATGCTATTCGATACGAGTCACGGCCCGAGGGCAGATCTCCACGAGCCGGGGTTCGGTTACCCCCTGACCCACCTGAGGGGATGTCGATGCTGGCCACGGGCACGGTGGAGTCTTTCAGGACCTCCAGGATGGCTCCGAAGGGCTCCCGGACCGCCCCCGAGAAGCTGAAGCCGAAGATGGCGTCGACCACCAGGTTGTAGGCCTGGTCGACGAGCTTGGCCTGGGGGGCGACACGCAGTGTCAGACGCACAGCACTGGGAGTGGACAGCAGAGAGCCGACGCAGACGGACGGACGGACAGACGGAGGGAGGGGTGGAGCGGGGGGAGGTGGAGGAGAGGGAGGAGGTTATGGATATGGGGAGGAGAGGGAGAGGGAATGGGAGGAGGAGAGTAGAAGGAGGAGGAGGAGGAATAGGAGGAGGCATCAAAGGAGTAGAGGGAGGAAAAGGGGGAGAAGAGGGAGGAGGAGGCGGAGGGGAGACGGAGGAGGAATAGGAGAATAAATAGGAGGAGGTATAGAAGGAGTAGAGGGAGGAAAAGGTGGAGAAGAAGAAGATGGAGGAGGAGGTGGAGGAAGACAAGAGGGAGGAGGAGAAGGAATAGGAGAATAACGAGACGACAGACAGACAGACGGACACCTCGGGCATCTCAGACAGGAAGGGGATGTCCATCTTCTCACACTGGGTGGTGAGGCCCAGGAAGAGGGGCTTGTTGGGCCTCTTGGGGTACAGGATGGTGGGCTCGTAGCCCTACAGCAGGCCGCAGTGGACAAAAAGGCTGTTAATGTGCAGCGTATCTAACAAAGCAAAATGCACTTGATCTCAGGAGCTCTGTGTGCAAGCATTTTAGGTATGAATGAGTAACACAAAACAACATATCATTTTTATTTATTTACTAATTATGCAATGAATAATACTACTAATACATATATTTTTGTTGAACGAGATGTAAAGTGGTTTCACCACATTTAACAAACAGAGAATAATACGACATGATTCAGATAGGGCAGACCACTTTTAAATAATAATATAGTAAGCCATTGAAAGGCTCACAGAAGTGATGGATCTAATCCGACTGTACTTTGGTTCGTGTGTCTTGCAGGATAAACAAGGCAAGGGTTAATGCAGTAACTCCGAGATGTCCTGACCTCATATTTATGAAGCTTAGCGAACGCGGCCCGCTGACAGAGCCTTAATGCCCTGCTCTTTGTTTAATTTTCACAGCATTGCTATTTTACATTTCACCAGCGACTGGGAATCTTCGCTGGGCTGAGGATGACCTTTAGTGGAGAGACGCACGCAAAGAGTTTAAAATGTGGAACGCAGCAAATGAGCCCACAGAGTGTTTTTTATTTTTTGCTGAGGCTGGATAAAAAAAAACACACTCAGGTGCAGGAAAGAACCCAAACTTTTTGAGTGGGGAGACTGAATGTTCCTCACGCGCTCTATCGAGACATTCACTGACGTCAAGACGGCCCGGTTTATTCCCCAGACAGATGGATTGGAGGAAGAACGGAAAACTTATTTTTTTAATCGTTTTTTTCCCTAAAGAACTGGGAATGTTTTTTCACTGACCATACAAAAAAGACAGAAAGACCACAAAGAAAGTGTTTGTAAAATATGCCATATGGTATGAATATATTATACATATGATATATATTATATTTATATTATACATCGAGTGGTGTATATCTTTAACGGTGATTCTACTTATTGGTGGTTTATCTTCCAGGTGTTTTACATCGATCCGGCCATCAATCCAATACAGATGTTCTATACTCATGGGTGGTCTATTCACTGCTAGGAGCCGGCCACTCACAAAGAGCTTGAGATGACGGGCGCAGACCAGCCCGTCGCCTCCGTTGTTCCCCGGACCGCAGATCACCAGCAGGGAGGGTCTGGCCTGGAGCAGGGAGCTGAGGGGGTAGGCCTGCAGGAGCACAGGGCAGAGGGCACGGAGCTACTGATCAATACCGCTCCGTACTGGTCAAGATACCACCGGAACCCATCGCTCAGCAGACGCTTGCGAGTGACCAGACCTCCTACATGAGGTGCGCAACAGACAAGCGACAGGAGGCTTGGACATACCGGAGAGCTGCCGACCTGATGATTGGTTAATGATAATTGCTGTGAAGGGACAGACAGGCAGACAGACAGACAGATAGAACGACAGAGAATAGAACGATGGGCCGACAGAGGGATAGACAGAAAGATGGACGGACAAAACAGATTGACAGACAGACCTCCTGCGTTCGCAAAATAAATCTCGAAGGATCAATAATACACAGTTCTGATATCCTGTTTCATGAGGCAACGCATCACATTGCATCATCCCTGAATCCATCTTATCCCTCGCAAATCTTCATCCTCACACACACACACAACGCTCAATTATTTTAAACATTAGCACCCCCTGTGGGTCGGCCTTAGAACCATAGTCATGGTCTCGCTGATAGGATGTAACTTTAGACACAGTTTACCGGGTCTACCAGGTTCTCAGCCAACCTGTAGGCATCCCTGAGCCAGATGCCCCCCAAAACCTGCTCTTTAATAAAAATGTGTGTGTGAGTTCAATTTTTCATATCTAAGTGAGTGAGCGGTTTAGTCTCACCCTGGCGATGGCCGTGGCACAGCTCAGACCAGCCAGCTCCATCAGCTGGTCCACGCTGAAACCGTACTCAGTGAACAGCTGCTGGTCGATGTTCTGCGCCTCCTCCTGCCTGTCAATCGCAGCAACGACCCCGCCCCTCATTGTTAGCCAGCTCACAAAAACAAGCACTCGCTCATTTTCAGACACCATGTTATTTTAGAAACATCTTTCAACACTTTTTGTTGATTAGTTGTTACTCCAATTTTGATGAATGGACTTTTGATAACTTTGGATGAAAGCACATTTGAAACGACATTATTCACATGTAAATGTAAATTAGCCCATCCTATACGTATTGACAATAAACAGTATCAAATAAGCTCTGCTACTTTGGAGCAGACGTCTACCTGTTGTGAATCATCAGTACCTATTGGTGTGAAAAGTATTTCAATATTTTATTTTTACCCCAGGTACTTGATAGATTGCGCCATACTGGACGCTCGTCCGCTGTTGAAACAGTGCCTGTGTTCCTTGTTGGGTGCAGCAGCAGCAGGACATGCGGCTCTCTGGGCGGTGGCGGCGGCTCTTGACGTCACCAGGAGCCCGATCCCCACCAGAGCGCGGACGCTCAACATCCAGCCGGGGCCCGCACCTGGTGGACGGGACAGGGACGAGTCATAATATGACTTATGTAAACCTTTTGTGGGCTAAACGCGTTAGTTTTTTAATGTGAATATTATTATCTGAAATATGCATATTGATCACAACTTTTGTGTGTCATTTGAGACAACTTTGAGATCTCAATGACAACAACACGTACAAGTTCGTGTAATAAGGGAGTGACATTTGTGGTGTGGCATTTGACATTCATTTCTTGGGATTATTGAGACTCACCAAAACGCAACTTTACCTGATAGCTATTATACGCAATCCAAAAAATAAAAGCGTGCTTGTTAAATCAAGATTTGCACAAAAGTATCACAGCAAAGCAATGTTTTGGTCCCAGCCGTAAACTACTTCCGGGTGTATTACTTTCAAAATAAAAGGTTAATTCTTTCAACATAAAGCTCTGAGCTCCGTATCGTCACAAAGCTAATTAAAATGATTTATATATTGGATTGTCAATGCAATCCCCGCTATATTCTAATGTAATTATTATTTTTGGTATAAAAAAATTATGAAAGTCTTAAATCAAAGATTAAATCATGATTTCATTGTATTACTGTACACTCAATAACTTTTCATGGGGAGTTGTCTTTGAGTTCTATTGTGAAATAAATAAACCCAGTGAAGTGCTTCGATAAGTTTCGGTCTTGGAGGACACTAGAAACTATCTATTGATTAACTGCATCATTAATCTAGATATATATATTTTATTAACAAGGCCACTTTTATTTAGTGAATGCACTGAAATGCATTCAGTTCATTTTCCACTCACACTTAATAAAGATCATGTTTAAACAATTTGTGGGTCAGAAAGCATCCAACAGAGTCCAGGACACAAATATTTATTGAAAAATGTTTTTATTGTCCAAAAAAATATTCTAGTGGGGGAAAATGGATTCCGTAAACATATTCAAGTTTATTGATAAATGGTGCCCCTGGGAAAATAGTCTTCATGTTGTCTATAGTCATAACAAATCATTTGGAAATTAAGAAAATACAGAGCAGTTCAGAGGGTAACTCTACTAAGCCTAACTAGCTTACCCTCAAGCTACAGTACAAAAGGAAATCCACTACTATACGACTACTATCACTTTGTCACTTTCCTGTACGTCTGTTAGGAATACAAAGGAATAAAAAATTAGTGGTAACTACGTATCAAAGTAGAAGTAAGTAACAGAGAGGCACAATGTGGTTTGAGCTCATTCTACTTCCCTCTGCCTCAACATAACTGACAAGAGACCCACATTATTTCCTTAGTCACAGATACGTCACGCATGCATATGGTTATGATAATAGCATAATGTAAGGTCTTTTAAGGTATACATTGTCTTGATAGTTATATAAAACAAGGTATGCTGTTTTCATCCAGCTCTAAAGGGGCGTGTCGATGCTTCCAGGTGGTTCCATGGGCTCACATGATTGGACAGTTCTCCCCTCGGATTCCGCCCTGAGCAACGGAAAAAAACAAGCAACAGAAAAGTCGGTTGTGAATATTTTTAGGAAAAAGACCACATCATCAACATTAAGGCTGGTTTGTCCTCATAGGACTTCTGCAACATACTATGACACGCCTCAAAAATGTCCTAACAAACAACAGCAATTATGTTTTATGTGTATAAGGGTGTATATGTTTTATTGTTATACTTAGAACTTTTTGCATTAATGACCAAATAACCAACCATATGACCCCAAAAATATAAGAAATCCCTAAAATATACATTTTTTAAAGTCTATTAAACCATTTATATATATATTTCATAATAAAAACACTTATACAATTACTAGCATCATCATAGTTGACAATGTTGATATTGTTTAATTTAAACTAATTTCATTAATAACTTTCTAATCTTCTAATGCAGAGGGCTAGTCCATGCTAACTAATGCTAGCCACGTGTCCGCCCCTCCCCCCCTTCTCACAATGCACCCTAATGCAGAGAGATAGTCTATGCTAAAGCTAACGCTAGCCCTCTCTGCATCCTAATGCAGAGAGCTAGTCTACGCTAACACTAACGCTGGCCCTCTATGCATCCTAATGCAGAGGGCTAGTCCATGCTAATGCTAATGCTAATGCTAGCCACCTGTCAGCCCCTCCCCCCCTTCTCACAATGCACCCTAATGCAGAGAGCTAGTCTACGCTAACACTAACGCTAGCCCTCTCTGCATTAGGATGCAGAGAGCTAGTCGACGCTAACGCTAACGCTAACGCTAGCTTTAGTGTTAGCTAGTTAGCTAGTTAGCTAGGCGTGGGCCCACCTTGCGAGGTGTGCTGCTGCTGACGACGTAGGAGTGGGGGAGCAGGCCCTCGGAGATCCCGCCGCTGCGGAAAGAGCGGGAAGCGGAGGTCACCGAGCAGTGGGGGGACTTGTCCGGCGACTGGCCACACGAGCCACACACCACGGTGCGGCTGCGCAGGTTGTACTCTCCGTCCGCACAGGTGCTGTGGGCCACCTGGGAGAGGGAAGGGAAATCCATTGGAGCCAACTAGTAGTTATAGTCTGTACCTTATTAAAGCTCACGTCACTCGATTCTCACCATGTCCTCGTCGTCTTCATCAAACTGCGTGCGGGTGACCTTCCTCATTGCCATTTCCTGGATGGAAACAGAAGGAGGAAGTTTCGGTCTATTCGTTTTGCTTGAGGATATACAGAAATGCTTTTCCGTGTGGGAGATTCAACAATGTATGGGTTAGCTTTGTTTGTAGTCTCCTCGCTTCATGGCTATAAATATCTCACAGCAGGTGCTTCCATTGGCCACTCTCTGAGTCACATATGGTTGACAAGGTTCGCTAGAATTTGTTTGGTTATGGATGACGCGTTGTTATGGTGATGTTATGGGTTTAATAGTGTGTTTCAGTGGTTCAAATGACTTTTTGGCTAGCAGACTCTTGTCCAAACGGTATGTGTGATAGTACTTGTTGTTAATGTGAAGTAGTTTTTAAGGTAACGTACATCTCCATTGGCGTTGATCAGGGTGGTCTGGAACTGGTCTCCAGTTCCCCAGGTGGTTTGGTTCTTCCACACCAGGTCAGACGGAGGGCTGTTTGTTCCACCGCCTGTAGAGGACCAGATCTTCACGCGCCAAGGGAACAAAACATAAAACAGTAGTCAGGGCATCCGTGGCGGTGACCGTAGCGTGTTTTAAGAACTGGAGGTGATCGACGCGTCCCATACCGTGACCCTCTGGCCGGCCTTCAAGGTGAACTTAGCGGGGAACTTGAAGGCGATGGCAGGGGCGGTCCCCACCTGACGCTTCACCTGCCAGTTACCCAGGTTCTGGTCCTGTGAGACAGAAAGGTGAGGGTTTGACGATGAGTTCCGCTGACTCATCGGGATTCGCACGGCTCATCAAGCGAGCACTCTGCTAAAGAAAGGAACGCGAGTGTTGTCCTACTGCCGCCATTACTGATGATCTGGCCTCAATGAAGGTACACGGCTAATTTCACCCTGTGTCGTGATATCCCCTAAAAAGTACCACTTCAATCTGATACAGGGGTTTAAAATGACATGAAGAATTCGGACAAGAACCTGTCTAGCTCGACAAGGTTGCAGCCTCCCATTAACACTACCAGGGTTAGGGGGTTCCACTCCCACAGATCCCACTAGCGACACGCCAATGGTATCGTCAAACCACACAACCACACAGAACCACACGTCCGTTATGTCAGGACGTGGCCGTGGCCGTACCTCATCCGCCTTGTTGCTCAGCTTGACGAACTTGCCCTCCTGGTCGACCTCGTCCACGGTGACGCGGCCGCTGGCCGAGGCCTGCTGGGTGACGCGGGTCCTGACGGCGGGACCGCCCGCGAAGCTGGACGCCTCGCTGTCCGTGTCGTTGGCGCGCCGCCGCTTGGCCGAGGAGCTCTGGGCGCTGCAGTGCACCGTGCGGGAGAGGGAGGCGGCCGAGCCGGCCCCGCCCCCGGAGCCGGAGATGATGCGGCTGGTCACCCTGGTCGGCGGGGGGCTGGGGGAGAGCCGCAGCCTGGGGGGGAACGGACAGGAAGTGACGATGAGGTGGAACGTCGGATGGAAGACGGGTCGTTTGTTTTGGACGGGGTAGGAACAGGCGTGACTGACAAGACTTTGTTAGATGCTGAGCTTTCTTTTTTATAGAGCATTTTGCGTTTAACATTTTCATATCTTTCTTTCATAAATAGGTAAGCACGGCATGGGGCCTTTTTAAAGTCCCAAAAAATATCAATATCATTAAATCATTATTTAGTCTGTTAGCAGAGACCTTCATCCAAAGACCTCCAGTGAATTCAGATTCAGGCTCTTGAGAACATCTTGCTCAAGCAGCTCTACAGGTCAGGGACTAAGGACTCAAACCAGGCCCCATTCGGCTGGGACCCAAAACACCGTAGTCGCTCCTCCACCCAATCTCCTCCACTCAGTCCCCGACCCCCACCGCCCAGGTCGGTGTCAGGTGTGCGCGCCCCGCCCACCTCTCCTCCTCGCCCTCCAGCAGCTTCCTATAGGCGCAGATCTCCATGTCCAGGGCCAGCTTGACGTCCAGCAGCTCCTGGTACTCGTCCAGCTGCTGCTGCATCTTCTGCCTCATCTCGGCCATCTCGCGCTCCTTCTCGCCCAGCAGGCGGCGGCTGGTGTCGCGCTCCCGGGCCAGCGCCGCCTCCAGCTCCCTCACCCGGGCCTCCCGCGAGGCCAGCTGCAGGGGAGACGCGGCGGAGGTCAAGGGTCAATGCCTGGATTTTGTGTCTGGGTGTTTTTTGCTTCGGTTCGATTTTTTTTGGTTTATAGGGCTAATGTTCGTCAGTGTTTTTGTTTTTGTTGGAGGAAAATATTTCGTTTTTGGAGCATGAATGAGAAAGTGTTGATTAGGGTTCTCTTGTAGTTTATATTATTGGATGTTTAGCAGGAATTTATGCATATCATCCTTTAGCTCATGTGTGTCAAAACACACAATTCTCTGTTGGGTGCTTTGGCTCTCCTTATACACAACTCACCTCAACCATGTGTTGAGGTGAGTTTTGTCCCAAGCATAAGTAAACATAAATAAATATCTCATCCTGCTCCTATCTAGGTCAGCTGGGCTGAAAGGGAAGAAAATGTCCATATTTGGTCTTTTCACCATTAAGAGAACGACTATAGTGAGTCACGACTCACTTAAGGAAAAAATAACAGCTTTTGGTTGCACCTGTTTTAAATTCCTCATGCCTCATGCCAAATCATAACAAATCATAGTTAACAAATGGCAAATTAATGGCTGCTGGATGGATCCGCCTACCGGTCAGAACAAAGCAGGCTCTGAGGGGGACCTACCCATCATATAACTGTGGATCACTTTAAGCAAAGGTGCATATTTGGCAATGGATTTGTTCCAGCTACTCAACATCACACCTGGTAGATCAAAGCCATTTAAAATGTAGACCGCTACGATTGGCCCCCGAAGTGTGTGTGTGGGTATCTGTGTGCTTGTGTGTTTGTGCGTGCATGCATGCATGCGTGCGTGCGTGCATGCGTACCTGCTTGCCTGCGTGCGTGTCCATGTGCATGTATGTGTGCGTGCGTGCATGCGTATGTGTTCCTGCGTGCCTGTGTGCGTGTGTTCCAGCGTGCGTGCGTGCATGCGTATGTGTGCGTGCGTGCGTGCGTGCGTGCGTGCGTGCGTGCGTGCGTGCGTGCGTGTGCTCGTGTGTACGCACACGCGCAGAGAGAGGTCCGCGTGTGTGTGCGTACCTCTTTCTGCAGCTGGCTAAGCTGGCTGGACATGGACTCCAGGCGGACGCGTGTCTGCTGGAGCTCCTCGTGGGCCGCCCCCACCAGGTGGCTGCTCCGATCCGCCGACTGGCGCGCGTTCTCCAGCTGACAGGGCGACACACACACCACCGTGAGGGGGCCATACACCACCGTGAGGGGGCCACACACCACCGTAAGGGGGCCACACACCACCGTAAGGGGGCCACTCACCTCTAGCAAAGCAAGGGTACATCAACGGTACTTTGTGATTTCGACGTGTCTGCCATTTTCTTAAAGAGATGCTCAATCTCAAACCTTGCTTAGTATCAGTTAAAGGTGACATATTAATGCTGTGGGTGTGAAAGCACGAATAAACTGCTGAAACAGAAGTATCGTCATGTAATCCATTGATTTCAACAATGTAACTGTGTTCTAAATACCAACTATTTAAACTGTAACTGTAACGGAATACCGTTAGCTATAATATGTATTCTGAATACGTAACGCCGGTACATGTATTCCGTAACTCACCAACACTGCATATTCTACCACCAGGTGTGAGAGTGATTAGCCGTTACAAGCAGTTTAGAAAATCTGCCGGCAGATTTTCTAAACGGCTTGTAACGGCTAATACATGTATAATATGTCACCTTTAATATAGTCAAACAGAAAATTATATTAAATTATATTCATTATATCATTGTTATAACAACTGCCAGAAGTTTTCTCCAGGCCTCATCGTTGTGATTATTACGACTCCCTACCTTGGAGTTGTAGGTCTTCTCCAGCTCTTCCTTGTACATCTTGACCTGGAGCTCGTGCTGGGACCTCATCTCCGTCAGGGCGTCCGACAGCTTGCTCTCAAAGTCCTGCTGGAGCCCGTTGTCCACCTCCACCACGCGGGACTCGTGCCGCCGCTTCGTCTCCCTCAGCTCCTGGAGGACAGGTCATCGGTTGATTTCATTAGTTTCCGTTTTTTTTAACCTCTCGTTTAGTGCACTAGCCCTTTAATCCAGCTCACTGGCATCTCAATTAGCTTACCTGCGTCTAATGCAGTCACCTAGCCTCTCATTTAGCCTGCCAGCATCTCAATTAGCCGACCTGCGTCTAATGCAGTCACCTAGCCTCTCATTTAGCCTGCCAGCATCTCAATTAGCCGACGTGCGTCTAATGCAGTCACCTAGCATCTCATTTAGCCTGCCAGCATCTCAATTAGCCTACCTGCGTCTAATGAAGTCGGCCAGCATCTCAATTAGCCTACCTGTGTCTAATGCAGTTGACTAGCATTTAATGTACCCTGCCTGAATCTCATTTAGCCTACCAGAATCTAATGTAGTCACCTGGCAACTAATCAGCATCTAATGTTGTTAAATAGCATCTCATTTAGCTCGACCAACATCTAATGTAGTTGACTAGCATTCTTTTTTCCTACTGTAACGCCTGCATAGGCCTTTGGGGATTAGTACAAATCGTGATCGTATTTGATCTTATCATTCATCATGGGACACCACATCCATGTTCATTGACATTCACCTCTGAGTAAATACTCTTCTGGAAGTCCAGTTCCTCCTTCAGGGTCTGAATGCGGTTCTCCCCATCCACCCTCCTGAGCATCTCGTCCTGCAGTTGCTTCCTGGCGTCGGCCAAACTGGCCTCCAACTGGGGGAAGGAGAACCGGGAGGAGGAAGTGACTCTGTGAGGTAGAACAGTGTTTCCCTTTTTGGTCTCCGGCCCCACCACAGCCCCATCAGTACGTCTCAAGAACCGCGTCATCAACTTCAGACAAGAAACGGCGTCCATTGCACCGCTATTATAGCATACCCTGGTATGTTTACCTCCAGTTAGGAGTCAGAGACCTCGACTTCACCCACTGTACACCCACCCATCAATGCGAGGGATGTTTCCCCACACACGCAACACATGTATGCAACTTTTCACAACCAACTTCACTTGCAATTGTGGATATTATTATAAGAATTCAAAAGACAAAATTGACAAAAACATAGGATACACCATTTGTGTGATTTTCCTTTGCTCCTTTCAAACCACATGTACAGAAAATAAACATTGATTTTCAAATCACAAAGTAAAAAGACTGTCGAGGTGGTTGCCGGGGGTTACCTTGGCGATCTGGGCCTTGAGGTCGCGGACCTCGGCCTCCAGGTTGCGTTTCTCGCCCAGCGCGGTGGTGAGCGAGGCGTCCTTGGAGTTCATCAGCGCCTCCAGGTCCTTCAGCCGCAGCAGGGCCGTGGCCAGGTCCGACTCCTTCTTGGTGTTCCTGCAGGGAAGCAGCGGAGGGGTGGCTGATGGTTAGTGGAGTTCATGTTGTTGTGCTGTTGCTGTTGTTGTTGTTGTGTTGTTGTTGTTGCTTTTGTTGTGGTTGTTGGACGATGTTGGACTTTGCATGCCACGATATCGGGTTTAGTTGTACGAATTGCATAGTTTGCTAAAGTTTTTATGTTCCTTATATTTAGTTTGGGGAAGTCGCAGAGTGACTTTAATCAGTGTCTGGAAATGTTAGAAAAACTAAAAAGTCCAAACCAATCAGATCCCAAAATGGCGATACATACGAATCCAATGCCCAATCCCAAGAAATCCAAATTATAGACTTCTCTCTAACAGACTACAACCACACACTTCTTCAGTGCTGACTGCTATGGAAACAACACAAATCCACAACATACGACCTTAATGAGAACACTTTATTTATCTTTGCCCGGCGTCTTGGCAGAGGATGAAATTCCTTAAGTTTCCTCTCAGAGGATCGGGAATAAAACCTGGTAGCTATTTAAGGAACTGGGACGGGGGGACGGGGGGGGGGGGGGGCCTGGGTAGCAGAGCTGCGAGGGGAAGCCTGGCGGGTTTAACCAAAGGAGGGGCGGTCCTGGTTGTTTCCAGTGCTGCCTGTGACTCATCGTCCCCGTTTCGTCCCATCACGTGTCTCACGCTAGCCACAAGCCGGTAACCGCTGGCGTCTGAGCTTACACTGGTTGCCAGGGCAACGGGTCGGCTTAGCCAAACACTAGTTTGCCATCCCAATATTTGTGGAAAACTAACGGAGGGGGGTTCGGGGGGAGGAGGGAAGTCCTCTAAACACTGCCACGTATTGTACGGATAATGATCACAGAAGGGAAGGAAGAACGAAAAGTAGAGGCGAGGGGGAGAGAGAGAGAGAGAGAGAGAGAGAGAGAGAGAGAGAGAGAGAGAGAGAGAGAGAGAGAGAGAGAGAGAGAGAGAGAGAGAGAGAGAGAGAGAGAGAGAGAGAGAGAGAGAGAGCGGGAAAGACTTAGTCATCAGGGCCCTCGATGGGGAGAAACTTTTCCTTCGGCAAGGTGGAAGCTGGATGTTAAAATGCAGGGCGAGCTAGGCGAGGCGAGGCCTCTATGCTGTTAAAGGGAGTGGCACCCTCTCTCTCTCTGCACTGCTGTTTCTCACAGTAAATACACGAGTAAACAGAAGTCGCAGGGCTTGCAGAACAGGACCTGTGCACACGTCTACTGCACGGTGTGTGTTCAGGGATCTGGGTGTTGTGTTTGAGAGACTGGTTATTGTTAAGACACTCTCAAATCCCAGACAGCGGTCTATTCCAGACTGGTGCCGGTTGAATGAAGATGAGCTGTGAAGTATGCAGGGGCGTTTAGGAACCTCCAGGGAGCGGCTATATCTCATGATGATCATCTGAGTTTGTTGTTTTTTTGGCAACCGTGGCTACGGGTCTGTTTTTTCTATATCCCGCTCACTCAGTGTTTGATCAACTCAAAGATTAACCAACACCGTTCCGGAACCGGGGAGAGAGGCGTGGTCTCGGGATTTCCTTGGAATGACTCACGAGGCACAATGAATGGATGGCTGACTCAGAGAAGAAAGTGGACTCCTTCCTTACGAGGAGGAAGAAGCACGCCCACGTGGACGCGCACGTGCACTCACCTGGCCTTCAGCTCCTTGTAGTCCTCCCGCACCTTGCTGAGCTCCAGCTGCAGGCGCGCCCGCTCCTTGGCCACCGAGTCCAGGGTCTGCCGGGCGTCCGCCAGCTCCGTCTCGTACGCCGCCTTCATGCCCCCCAGCTCGCGGGTCACCTCCGACTCGGACTCGGTGATGCGCAGGCGCAGGCCGGCGTTCTCCGACTCCAGCGAGCGCACCTTGTCGATGTAGACGGCCAGCCGGTCGTTGAGGTTGCACAGGTCGTCCTTCTCCTGCAGACGGGTGATGCGGTTGGGGGAGAGCGGGGAGCTCACACCCCTGGGTGTGTTCTTCACCGGCGTTGCCATGGTCCCTGTAGAGGAATGAGCAGGAATGAGCATTTTACTAAATACTGTGCTAAATACTAAAATCAGTGTTGGTTTATCATGAGCTTCTGTCCGTCGACCTTCCGAAGCGGAAAAATACAAATAGGGATAAGTGATTGTTTTAATATGCCGACCTCACTTTGCTTAATAGTCAAACCGGTCAGCCATTGTTTGGCGGCAGGTGTTCATGTGGCCCCAGTGAGGGTGATCAATGGTAGTCAAACATTTTCAAAATGGCGTCGGCCCCTGTTCCTCTGAGTCAGAGCGTGGCATCGAGGCGTCAGGAGGTTCCATGCTGACTAGAGACGCCAAGAATGTATGTGCAATATACTGTAAATATAATTCAACGTAATGTTTATTTGTGTAATTATTTATTCTACATTTTAAATAGGCCTATATTCTGCAGTTTATTTTACTTGTCAGATAATTGATCATAGTCAAAGTAAAAAAAGAAAGAAATGTCTGGAGAAACAAAAGTGCTAGAAAACAATAATTATCACGCAACTTAAACATTCAAACTGGAAAGCAATTTTTTTTTTTATCAAAAATGAGAACAGGCTATTGCTTACAATAGTTCCATTACCAGATTGTTCTCCTTTAAACATTGACAATTTTCTTTCCATGTATTTACTTAACCATACAGTGTGAAACAGCAACACAAACACTTTGCGCTTGAGGGCTATAATGAATGGCATCTTGTCTCTAGAGATTATGGCATGGGAGTGGTCGACTCCACCCTGCCTACTCCACCCAAACCAGCGACAACTATTCATCGCTCAAGTTCAATAAAACCTGCAACTTTCACAGACTTTAAGACTCACCTGTGGATCTGAAGTCAAACGACACAAGTAGGCGCTGGAGATGTATAGAGATGTGAGATGTTCCCGATTATTCCAGTTGGGACCTTCTCACCGGGTGCTCTGACTGTAACTCTCTCTAACCCTTTAACAGCCTCTGAGACTGAGCTGACTAAGAGCCACTGTCTCCGTGCCCATATAGGAAAGAATGAGATGGGAGGAGAGAGGGAGGCAGGCCTTCTCCGTTTCAGTCTGCGTAGGCTACTGGTCCTCAATTCCTCACTATTTTTTTTTTCTCTCTCTCTCTCTCTGTCTCTCTTCCCCTTTTTTCTCGCACCATATCTCATCTATCTACACCCTTTCATATCTGTATGACTAAGTAACCTTTGATTGTTATAGATTGCATCCGTTTCTATGCAGGAGAGTTGCCAACACAGTCCAAACATTGCCCAAGGCCAGTCTTATGATTAATTTGTGCCCTCTAGACTTTGTGGGTAGTGTTTCACTCCTTTACTCGTGTTGTGTCTGCTCTGAATGAGGCCAAGGCTGCAATTAATAAATGTATCAATAATCTTGATGTATGTATGAATAGAATGTGAATCAATACTGACACACACACACAGCATTACATTTATAGTCTCAGTTATATTTATCTATATACATGTTCTCCCAATATAGTTATATAGTCTTGGGTGTAGGCTATATGTAGACCTACAATGGTTGACTGGGGGAGTTTGTGTTTCCCTGAATCAACTTCTCCATACGAGAACAATTATAAGAGAATGTTGGACGTTTGGCGTTCATCGTAACGCGGTCTCTTTTTAATTGTCTTGTTTTTTTATTTGGATGTTCGCTAATAATTTGTGGTTAGTTTATTATAAATGACATTCACATGCAATTTGTAGGTGCTGTTTGTGTTCAGTAAATTTTCAACAGAATAATAGCCGGTATCAGGGGAGGAGAAAGGGGGATGAATCGTGCGTGCGTAACGGAAAGATGCTCGCAGAAGCTATGCGTTACATGATAGGCAAATCTGCTCTAATACAAGGTTCATCGATTGAATAAAACGACCATATTTAAGGCGTAATTGTGAAGCGATCGTGAGGGTGAGTTCTGAAAATCCCCGATATCCTGCATCGTGTCTGCGCTGAACAACGAGTGGAAGCAGAGGCTGTCATGTGGTCCGGTGGAAAACCCGGATTGGATCTCCTTGGTCACCTGGGCAAAGGGCTCGAAAGCAACACTGTTTTGGATGGAAGACTATTTCCAACCTGTCCAAGTTCGATCAAATAAACCAACAGTGATTGACTTCAAAATGTTGAACAACCAAATTGTGTCCGTCAGTGTTTTAATGACCACATCAAAAAGTGCATCTTACTTTAAATCGATTTTTAATACCCTAATTTGTATCCAATGTCTTCATAACTAGCGTTTGTATAGGTCGCATGGACTATAACAATTACATACGAGCACACATTGGAGGATTACATGGCTATTTTTTCCAGCTAATCAACAGCAGACTCCACTCCATATTTTAGAGCTCGCTACCGCCCGCCAGCAGCCGCCAAACGAGCCGTCGGGAAACGTTACGGAGCCACAGAGAAAAACCCGGAGACACAAGTAGACAACACCACAACAACCAAAAACCAGCCCCGAATCGTTGCTCCGACGATACTACATCCCGAATCAATTTCAAACCCCCAGACGTATCCCGTTCAAATCCACGAAATACACCCCGCTGTGGTCGGAGAAGAGGCGAAGCGAGAGGTCGTCGAGAGAAGACGTCCCCGGGCTCCGCAGCGGCCTCCATTTTAGCTCCTCGCCCGACGGCTACCTCACGTGTCCTGGACTGTCTTCCTCACATGACCCGTGTGTTTGTCCCCGTGATCAGCACTTCCATCTCCCTATATATATCAGTGTCGCTGGATATCGCGTTTTGAAACTGCAACCTTCATGGATATGCTCGAACAGAGTTTGGACAGCTCGACGAGGTAAGATTGCTCCTTGCTGCTTGTTTTACACTCGGCGTTAGCAATGGCTACCACCGATGGCCTAGCCCCAAAGTCACCATTTTCCCCTCGCATCACAATGTTAATGCGACTTGGTAGATCGTGTAGGAAGATCGAAAGCGGAACAGTTTCGTGTTGTGGTTTATATCACCCCGTAATGAACGACCAGGTGCCATTGGCTGGGTCAGTGTGCATGTGGTTTCTGGGTCGTAGATGCATTTGATTGTGTATGGTGTTTTACACTTGATAGGATTACTCCATGGGCTGTTTGCAGAGTTGTTGGTTAGGACACTGGCAGATGAATAGCAGCAAAGCAATGTGAGAGTTTTAGTTGGTGCAAATGAAATCCCTTCAAAACCACCCTTGCACACACCTCATCCCACTGATTTGTTTATAAATTAACTCGGATATTGGCCTATAACGCAGTAGTAGATGGACGCTTCTGTATGTTGTTATCATTGATTTTATTTTTATGCACAACAGCAACAAAATGAAATATAATCTGCAGTTGAATAATGCATTTATTGAACCACATGTGTCCCCTTTATCATTCAGTTGTTGTTGTTTTTACCCGTGATTTGTGTATGTGGGTTTTTTTCCGCGCCAAGCATGGGGCATAAATAATAGTTGGAACCCTAGATGCACTGTGACAGATGGGCTCCTTCAGAGAGAGGGAAAGGGAGGGCCAATGTAACGCACTGTCTAACGTTGTTTCTCCCCCCCCCAGTCACGAAAAACAGGAAACTGAAGAGGTTGTCCAGTTGCAGGAAGGTAATTCGATTTAATTATCAACATCAATTTTTTTTTTTTTTTTTATACAAGCATTTCAAAAAGATGCTTGCAACAGGAACATAGCTTTTACATCGACTGCCCTGCCGCTCAGTTATTCTCATGTCTTAATCGGGGTTCGTTTTTGGTCTCAAGGAGAAACGGTGGGGACTGAGGAGCAAACGGCAGTGACCATCGCCAGTGTCCAGCAGGCTGCGTTCGGGGAACATGTCCAGTACCAGTTCCGCACAGAGAACAGCGGCGGCCAGGTACGGCTCCACCTGCTGGCCTCCTGACGCGCCGCTATACGGTTACAGCCGTTGGATAAGGGGCGGTTGGCCCCTGCTAATGACTTATCACCACGTCGTACACTTAAAACGTCCGGTGGGAATCCACCTGGAAGAGGATCGTTGACTTCTGTGTGTGAATTTAAGCTCTCCCCAAAATACAATTTCATTTTGTGTTGGCTTTAGTTCATTTCTTTTTAAGTTTGTTTACACTGGGGGCTGAGCCCCAGCCTCGAGCTACAGCACTTCCACAGCCACAGTGCAAACACACGCCTCTTATTGTGAAACCAATGGTTACAAGAACCACCGCTCCGCGCAATGCAAATATGTTCAACAAAAAAAAGGCACGAGATGAATGGTTCCGGCACTCACCGCGATGCCCCCCCCCGCCCCTGTCCGCAGGTAACCTACCGCGTCGTCCAGGTCTCGGACGAGCAGATCGAGACGACCACGGACGGGTCGGGGTCCGTCAGTGTGGTGTCGGCCGCAGCCTTCGCCGGCGGCCCCCAAGCGGTGGCCCAGGTGTGTACCCCACCCCCCCACACACCCAGTCTTCTTCTATGGTGTCCGCGAGCCAAGGGTTGTTTCTTTGGATGCGTCTTGGATCCTCCATCTCCTTGGGTGGGGGGTGCTTGACCTTCAGAGTGGTCGCCTAAGTCTTGGTTTAAGTGTTTCAGTAGATATGTGAAGGACAGTTGTGTTGTAGTGGTAGGGGTCTGCAAACAAATCACTGATACAATTAATTAATTTGGCAGACGCTTTTATCCAAAGCGACTGACATCGGTTAATACACACATTGACACACCGACGGCAGAGTCAACCATGCAAGGCGACCGCCAGCTCGTCAGGAGCATGGGGTTAAGTGTCTTGCGACACTCAGCTAGAAGGAGCTGGGGATTGAACTGGCAACCTTTAGGTTACAAGACAACTGCTCTACCTCCTGAGCTATGCAAGACTATTTCCAACCTGTCCAAGTTCGATCAAATAAACCAACAGTGATTGACTTAAAAATGTTGATCAACCAAATTGTGATAGCAATACACAGCAACGCCCAACTACTATTGTGTTATTGGGACAAGATCTGAGTTACTTCATAAACATAACCGCAGGATGAGGTGTGTGTGCAAGGGTTGTTTGGAGGGGAGGTGCACCACGTCCACCTCGATACATTTCTGTCGTTCTAAAACCGTGAGGTGTGATCCGTGCTCCGTACGCTCCGGGCTCGCGTCCCTTTGTGGAGCAGCGCCCGGGGTACCGACGCCGTAGTGTCACGACCCCACTGGTATCTAGGGAAAACCGGCTCTCTGTCTAGGCAGGAGTCGAGACACATACGTGGTATAACCACAGCTGGTAGGCAACTAGCTTCCGGGGCACGTGTGTAGTGACTCACCTGGGTTCCTGGTGAGCGCTGGTCCTTCTCTCTCTTGCTATGGAGATAGCCCAAGCGTTGTGGTGAACGGTAGCTGTCTCGTTCAGTTATGGTTTACATGTTTAGACAAACAAAGACGGTGAAGGGGCGGTCACGTTCCCCCGGTGGACTCCTTAGCTCTGGGGTGTACTGGCATCTGGGTGAATGGCTTTACAAAGTCTCATCCTGCCGGGGCCGTAACCACTGGCCACCATGCTGTGTATATCCACCATCTTGGATTCCCCCAGGTGACCACAATCAACCAATCAAGGGAGCCACTCCCACCGTTACCATGACCACCAGTTACCAACCAGCTTAACCTTACCAAACAGTAGGATGGTGACAGTAGTGATGAGTGGAGTGCTGCGAGTCGGGGGGGCATTGATCGGTGGGTTTGGTTCCTCCAGGCCGTCATCCAGAACCCCTTCAGCAATGGGGGCAGCCCGGCCGGGGACTCGGTGGGCGGGGAGACCCGCTTCGCCTACTTCCCCGCCACCACGGTCAGCGACGGGACGGCGGTGTCGGTGCAGGCGGCGGACCCCACGCTCACGCAGGCCGGAGGTGAGGGGGCGCGCGTGGCGGGGTCAGAGGTCGATGGTCGGCCGTGGGGGGCGGTGGATGTATAAGGGAATTAAAGACCTGAGATTTTGTGACAAACGGATGCCATTTGTTTTTACACTTAATAATTAAGGGATATGGATTACTATAATAACTTATTATGATTGTTATTACATCTAGAAATCGTGTCTTTAGAAACCTGACGAATGGAAAGCACTGAAATGCTCCGGTTTTATTTTTGCGAGGCTCTCTCTTTGCTTCATGGCCGAACTGACGGGTTGCCTGGTTACCGTCTCCCTACACCCCCTTCCCCTCCTCCAGGTCAGTTCTATGTGATGATGAGCCCCCCCGATGTGCTGCAGGGCGGCGCGGGACGCACCATCGCCCCACGCACGCATGCCTACTCTGCGTGAGTATGACACAAACACGGACGGAGACAGACGGAGACACGCGTTTACCCGCGCCCCTTCTTCTGATCACCGACGCCCTGCGCGTTGGCCGAAGTTTAAAAAATGCTGTCATATCGTTGACATGTAGTGGTTCTCTGATTTGACTGTTGTGTGTTTGGAGATCATAAGCAACAATCTTAGAATCGGAATAATTCAGAAGAGTCTGAGGGAAATTGTTCACTGAAAAGAAAAGAAGCCAATTGTGTCCCACTTACCTGCCCTCCTCAGAGACCTGGCAGAGAGCGAGATGCTGCAGCATGGCGGTTCTAACTGGTGAGGAGCCCCTTTGACCCCCCCCCCCCAACCCCCAAAACCTCCTCCTCTCTCCTTGGTCTGTGCTAATGAGATAACCCCCCCTCCCTGGCGCCCCACTGGGTGGGATTAGAACTATTTGGTGTGTCATCTGTGGTTTTAATTTTATTTTTATTGGATTTTATTTTTGTTGGACTTTTTAATCTGTGCAATGTATTTCTGTGCTATGGGATCCCGTCAAAGTGCGAGTGTGTAGATAATCGGCCCACACCAATATCATTTACACATAGTTGAAGGTTGAGGACCGTGGCGAAATGGTCAGTTTCAACATCTCTTCTTCCTGTTGTGTCTCCGCAGGAAGATGGACGGACCCCGGGCCCCCAGAGACGAGAGGAGGCGAGCGCAGCACAACGAAGGTAAGATAGGACACAATTATACTTTATACATAAACGACTCAAAGTATTATACTAAACATATTAAGAGCCAGTTAACCCAAAACTTACGGTTAACTGAGTAACTTTTTTGATCTTGGTAATTTGTCTTATGATCGTCAACACAGTGACGTATGCCACTTTATCACTTTTACCCAATTTAGAGTAAAATGGGGTTGAATCCTATGTTCGACGCATTCAGAGTACGTATGATTTAAATTGATTTGTGTCTGTTTACAGTGGAGAGGCGGAGAAGAGACAAGATCAACAACTGGATCGTCACCCTGTCAAAGATCATCCCCGACTGCAACATAGACAGCAGCAAAACTGGAGCGGTACGTCCAACACAGACACACACAGGCAATTTTGGTTCGCAAACAATAGTCAACACAGCCAATACAACAATAAACATAAAAACATAGATACATAAATACTAGGGCTGTCAAGCGATTAAAATATTTAATCGCGATTAATCACATTAATGTCATAGTTAACTCACGATTAGTCGCGATTAATCGCAAATCTTTTTTCTAATTATATATTTATTTTATATGAATTTGCGTTAATCGCGCGGTAAAAAAATGTATGCCGCTAAAATTGGTTTGCGTTAACGCCGTTAATAACGCGTTTAACTGACAGCCCTAATAAATACATATATCATACAGTAGATGTCATCCTGACACGCGGGTTTGTGATGGTGGTTTCGATGCCCAGGCGTTGAATGCCCCCTATACCAGCATTTGGTACAGTCCTCTGGGTAGGCTGGTCGGCTCATTGACCATACTACATCTGTGCGGGCGGGGGGATGGAGTTTGTAAAAGCTAATCACGGCTAATCCACAGGACACGGTTCTCTCTGTCCAGAGTAAGGGCGGCATCCTGTCCAAGGCCTGCGACTACATCCGCGAGCTCCGTCAGAACAACGCGCGGCTGCAGGAAGGCTGCAAGGAGGTGGAGCGCGTCCAGGTGGACAACGAGCTGCTCCGACAACAGGTAGCGCTCGAACCCCGACCCCGCCCCGGGGTGTTACTTATAACGCCTCCATCGGTGGCGTGGAGCGAGGCTTCCCTAAACCGACCCCCGCTTTTTAGAGTCTCGCGCCGTTGTCGTTTGTCTTCTTGATAGAAGCGTTTACATCTTTACAACACTCCTGATAGAAGAGCTGATGTCGTTTGTGTTCTATATAGAAGAGCTGATGTTGATATCGTTTGTGTTCTAGATAGAAGAGCTGAAGAACGACAACGCCCTCCTGCGGGCGCAGCTCCAGCAGCACGGCATCGAGCTCAACGGAGACCCCGTCTCCCAGTGACCCCCCCACCCTGACGACAAACTGGGAAACACACTCAGACGCACGCCATAACCAAGCACACCTCCCCACTCTCACACATCCGAAGCGGCAGGAACCCCGGCCGAAAGGACAAAAGTCAGGAAGTCGGTACCTGCACAAGCCACGCGACCTCTGGCGGAGAAGCGGTGGGACACGGCGAAACACAAACGCACACACGAGGCCTAGGGCTAGGGACAAGTGTGTGTGACGGGGCGATTCTTCCGGGCGTGCGTGCGCTCTCTCACTGACAATAACCCGTCGTGACAGCCCCGCCTTCCTTAGGACGCTTTACAGGAGTTCACGGCGGCCCGCCGAAAAAACACAGAATCCTTCTCAGATTATTTTTTTTTTGGTTCGGTGCAAACCACGGAGACTGGACGGTTTACACCCCCACTATTGGAACCCGTTTGTTTTGATTTTTAAAGGCTACTGCATTTCAGTTTTTATTTACCTCTGACAATTGCTGTGTTTTAAGCTGCTGTGGGAAAGAACAAAAACAACTTTCAGTTTTTGTCATTTTAATTTATTAGTCTTCAGAGAACGTGTATAAACAGTAGGCGTTTAAATTAATTAAGTCATTGCGCAAGATGAAGAGTATGAAACAGAGTCTGAGTGTGGATCTTCCCCCCCCCCTCCCCCCCTGAGTATGTGACAAATCGTTATCTAATCCTTCCTATGCCAGTTCGTTAACGGCTGTAGTACTTTTCCAACTCATCCGTTGCATATTTGTGACTCATGCGGACTCCCCCGTCGTCAGTGAGCACTCGCTAACTTAAGTTATTGTTATGTTTGTTTTAATTTGGTAATATTTCAATGGTGCTGGTCCATTTGTTGTAAAGCATCTCATAACCGGCGGGGCGAGTTGAAGGACTGTGGGACTGACGTGTGCTGCTGTCGGGTGGGTTCAAAGGGGACGTATCAGACCACCAGGCGTGAGTGTGATTAGCCCATACAAGCCGTTTTTGAAATTCTGCATCACAAGTGGGCGTGTGCACCTAGACGTGTGCTGGGTAGATCAGTCTTACCAGCCTACCCAGTGGACTGAAGCAAACGTTGCTCATCTATCCAGCACACATCTAGGTGGACTCGCCCACTTGTGACGTCAGAAGACGCAGATTTTGTGACGGCTAATCCCACTCGCACCCGGTGGTAGAACATGTCCCCTTTAAGGACTGGACGTCCTCCGGAGAGCCGCTCCTCACTGGAGCAGGGCTTTGGGCCGAACGTCGAAGTGGCAGGGAGCCTTAAACAATGCAAGAAGGACCATAGGTGTGTACCTAATAGCTCAGGTAAACGGGGATCGAACGCTGGGCCGGGCGGTGGTTCCCGACCGTAGTACTGACCTCGTTCTCCGATTATAATACAGTAGAAACACACTAGGTGCAATGTAATGTATAGAAGATTATGGATATTGAATGATTGGATAAAAGCATGTGGGGTGGGGTTTCAGTTAATCTGGGTATTAAAGCATAGTGTTTGTTTATCTGCTCATTGTATAGGTCACAAGGTTTTTGGAGCATTGCAAAAATAACAAATCTCTTGCATAGTATAGTATTTTAAATGGTATCTCCTTTTAAAATATTATACCATTAAGTTAGTCATTTTATGGCGTTTTGGGAATCATTGCTGCCAATGGAGAGGTGAGTGATGATGACGATGACGATGGTGATTATGAAGGAGGTGACTACAATAGTGGGCCCTTTGGAAATATGACATGTATGATCAATGTAGCTAACCACTTTTTGTCTGCAGTGAGCCTCGCTGCAGCATTTTTTTTCACTAACCACTGGCATTATCATTTCTGATACTACAATAAAACTACAAAGTTTATACCTAGCAAGCCCCGTTTTTTTCTCCAACACTAAATAAAGTCGCCACACCAATAATGGATGTGGAAAAAGACCATTGAACGAGGTTTCACAATATATCAAACTCATGAAAACTACACAAACAAAACTGCCTAGAAAAAAAACATGCAACACATGGCGCACTTCTCTGCGTTCTTTTGTTGGTGTGGGTAGCTACGCCGAGTGATCCATCCCAACCGTCGTGCACGAATGGAAAACGAGTTCCGTAGGTAGGCCATGTCTAACTTTGGATCTTTTCAAACTTTTTCCATCGTTCGTAAACGATGATTCTTCATTTTTGTAAGATAAAATATTTCAGCAGACGTTAATCCCTAGTAGCAGTATATATCAATTATCAATCAGCAACATTCTACAACATTTGCTTTCCCGCCGACAATGGTGTTAGCTTAGGAACAAAACGTGATCGGACGTGCGTGCTGTCAGACTCGTTAACATATACATTTCTTATTGCAACATGATAATAAAAAAATAAAACCCAAGTCTAAATATAACTTGTTTGGCTAAAGCCCCCCGAACATGGCCCCACATATGTATGGGAAATGGTAACCATAAAACTGATAAACAAGGGCGCCATAGACAATATTATGTTTAACTTTGACTGCGTTTGCATAGGGGTTAGTGTTTAATTTCCATTTCCCTGAAATGAAGCTTGGCCGAAGAGCTTCGTTCCAACGGGAAATAACCAAAGGCCTGCTTTTGGAGTATGAACCTCTGATACATGGGTCTGACCTGTGACCAGCTGAACATTCTGATCGGAACGAGCACTAGTCATGTTGGACATCTCCCTTCATCGGAGCTGATTCACGTTTTCCCTTAGACACAGTGATGTATTATATGTTTGTATTTGGTGCTTGTTTTGTCATGGGTAGCCCTTTAGCTTGTTGGTGACCAAACTCTAGTCTCTGTTGGTTTATCCCAGTTATTAATTACCTAGGACTAGGCGTATCTCAATCTATTCTACCAAGAACATTTATCTGACAGATTAGCAAAGTTGCAAAATATTATTTTGTGACAATTAAAATCCTCTCATTAAGTTTTATATTGTCACATTCGAATTGACACAATCACAATTACATTTCCCTCGTGCTGTGCCTTCATTGCGCTCTATTGTTTGCCCTCAGTATGTTTACTTTGACGTAACCTTCATAATGAGTTTATTGGATGACCAAGCAAGGTGCATCACATTATATAATGCAAGGAGTCCTGACCGGGCATGTAGCTTATAGTGGACCATGCGACTACCGACGTTAACACGTTTGATGGTTTTGTTAATATCAGTGATTTTAACTCCATCACAAACAAAATGGCTGTTCCTTAGTCCCTGTCAATTACAGATTCCTGCTAAACAGTCTAAAGGCAGTAGGCCTGTGGCATTTTGAAAGCCAGTTACACATTGGTTATACATAATAAATTACTCTCACAAACATTGTTGAAACATTAAAACAAACAAAGGAAACTATCGGCATTTCGGAGTCCGAAATAATTAGCTCCCCTTTCCTCATTGATACGTCGCCATTCCTGCGTAAGAAGTCAAAAAAAAAAAAAGATCGGATTCGACCAGTCGAGTACGGCTTTCTAAAAAAGCCAGTCACAATCAAAATATTGTCCAACTTTCTACCCTGGAACTTCTTTTTCCTTGCACGTCTCGACCGGGGCTGCTTGAGTCAGAGCTACACCACCACCTCCTTCTCCACTTCCTCCTCCTTCTCCACCACCTCCTCCTTCTCCACCTCCTTCTCCACCTCCTCCTCCTTCTCCACCTCCTCCTCCTTCTCCTCCTCCTTCTCCACCACCTCCTCCTTCTCCACCTCCTCCTTCTCCACCTCCTTCTCCACCTCCTTCTCCACCTCCTCCTCCTCCACCTCCACCTCCTTCTCCACCTCCACAGCGGAGGAGGTGCAGCTTGGCCATGATGTTGTGCAGGACGCCACGAAGTATGCTGCGGACATCCGAGGAGGTCATGTAGAAGATGATGGGGTCGAGGCAGGAGTTTAAGGTACTGGCGAGCAGCGCCACTTGCCTCCAGCACTCGTCCTCCTTGCGGGCGAAGCCCACCACGTGGGAGAAGTTGTAGGGACCGAAGGCGAAGGCAAACACCATCAGGGTGCCCACGGCCAGGCCTATAGCGCGGAGCCGCCGCCGCCGGCTGATGTGCGGCAGGCGGGAGAGGATGCGGATGAAGTTGACGTAGCAGAAGCAGGAGACGAAGAAGGGCGCGCAGAAGAGGACAAAGAATAGCTCCAGGCGCACGCGCATCAGTATTTCCAGCTCTTGCACGCTGAAGTTCATGTAGCACTGGCGCGTGGTGAGGTCCGAGCCGTTGTTGCTGGCAAACGCGTTGCGGTTGGGCACGATGTACACGAACACAAGGTTGAGGGAGCACACCACCCAGGAGAGGACGCTGGCAATGACGGCGTAGCGCGGCCGGCGGCACCGCGAATACATGATGGGGAAGGCCACGCCCAAGTAGCGCTCCATGCTGACCGCCGTCAGCAGCAGGGTGCTGTTGTATATGGTGGTGTAGAACAGGAAGCTGGTGATGGGGCACAGGAAGGGGGGCATGTTCCAGGTCATTTGGTCCAGGGCCTCCTTTATCTTTATGGGCAGGAGGGTGAGAAAGATGAGGTCTGAGATGGTGAGGCTGAGGAGGAGGACGTCGATGGCCGTGGGATTGCGGCGGACCTTGCGGCAGAAGGTATAGAAGGCCAGGATGTTGGCCGGCACGCCCATGGTCAGGGTGATGGTGTAGACGGAGATTATCAGGTTGTTGATGGTCATCCTGACTGAGTCATTGGCCACCGATATCTCGATGAACACCTGAGTGAAATGAAAACGACACGATAGGCGAATTGGATCAGGGACAGACTCTCGGACTCTGTTGCGTTATTTCATTAAGGTGACGGCGAGACAATAAAAAAAAAAAGAGGCGTACAAAGAAAGATTTTTTGTTGTCTTCCTCTGAAGCAGTTCCTCTGCCTTAGGCAATATGGTCCTTTGGCACATTTGGAACAACATTTACCTCCAATAAGAAAGACGGGAAGATTGGGTAGAATTAGAGATTTTCATGCTCCCAATATCTGTCTAAATTCATAGAAGTTACATGTACGGGAAATTATTTATTAGCATTGTGATAATGACTAAATTCGTGGGACAAAATCTTGGAGGGCTTTATTTTTTGGTTTTAATAGTTCCAATTAACTGCTGAAGGCAACACTTGTTTTATCCCTACATTTCCAATTTGTCACCCCATATGGTAACACTAGGATCTGAATGTTCACTAGGATCTAAATGTTTTTCAATGAGAAGAATTAATCCGATTTTCAAAATAGTTGCAAGTCGAAATATGATTGCAAGATTATGACAGACGTACCTTTTGTCAATTCAGAAACTTCTGGAGCCCCATCACGTCCCAAAGTAGACACTCCGTACCATCCAGTCGTTAGGGCGGACTGGGGCCACAGACGGGCAGGTGACCTTTTTTTTAACACACTGTTTGGTTACGTGAAGACACACCCCTTTGCGTTGCTCGTCAAACTGTATAACCCCTATCTCAGTTCAGATTGTGGAAATTTAATAAGAAGCCCATTGTAATTGGTTGTCCTGCTCATTTAAACCGTCTCCGGGCAACCGGTTCAATGGCCGCCGTGGATGTATCTGTGTATTTAGATGTGTGGTGTTATGAGACACACAGGCTCATGAGAGGCCTTGATGTTCACAAAGGGAAGGGCTGATATCACAAAGCATGTTTACATTACTAGTCGGTTGTTGAAATGCAAATTGTCTTTTTTTTACCATACACCTACTGGTTAGTTATTTTCAGACCCTGTTAATCATTTCTAATAGTATTTCCCTACTCCATGTTTATGTTCAACGAAACATGACAAAACATGACATTTCAGTTTGAACTTTTGGTGCACTCACACTAGGCCATCTGGCCGTGGCCGTAAGAACAATGGGGCCAGTTGAGCACGGTTAGGTGTGAAAACGGCCAACGGCCACGGCCAGATTGCCTAGTGTGAGTGCACCCTTAGTCAAATAATAACAGTTTGCGCTCAAACAGACATTTATGTATGATGAAGAAAAGCCCAAGGAATAGCTTTAGAATAAATGACAACACTCCTTACTTAGATCCAATTACAAGCCATCCACCATTTAGTCCCAACATGATATACAGTATTTGTTATTATGTGATTACGATTGATGCCATTATATATATTCTGTTAAAGGCATAGTAACATCAGGGTGTATCTTCTGTGATTGACTAAATGCTCCTTGAAGTCAGCCATTGAGATAATCAGATGTAGATGTAGTTATGCACATAGATTCAGTGAGCTGGATAAATGGATATATAAAGACGGGACAGGCAGACAGGTATTGAATTGTGAACAACGAGGTTGTACACAGTAAGACCTAAGCTACTCAAATTACATTTACTAAATTACATTTATTCATTGAATAAAATTGTACAGAACTCTGAACAAACAAGAAAAAATTGTCAATAACAGATATTTGTTTATAGGTTGTGTTTATTAAAAGTGAATTGCAATTTACACACAGGTTAACATACAGATTCAATGCATAAATAGGTAGCTATTCACAGTTAATCTTTGGATATCAATTGTTATTGTCTTGTTTGGGTATTATTCTTTTGATTTGGGAGCGCCCATATTTTAGCCTGTGAATGGTATCCCGGAAGAGCAGGTTTCCAAAACATTTGGACCATTTTGCCCATAGGGGGGCGCTATAATTCACGGTCAAAGTTAAACGATCACCCCGCCGCACCGATGGATACAACATTTGTAAACTTGGTATACAGATCTTATACATACATATACATTCTGAACTGAACTTTTTGCCTCTTGGACCCATAATACCCTGGATAGATTTCTCTGTACAGTGAACATTTCAGAAATTCTTTTTAATTGAAGGGAGCATTGCCTAAAATTAAACAAAATTATTTACACAAACATGACCTACAGGCGTGTCTGATCTTAAATTTTATAATGACTGATGCACCATTAAGCGTAAAGCACCACTTCACACCAAATCAAACGTAATCTACCATTGAACCTGGTGTGTGTGTGTGTGTGTGCGTGCGTGCGTGTTAGTGTGTGAGTGTGAGTGAGAAAGAGGTGTGTCTTAATTGGTTCATGAACATCATATAACAATGCGATAAGAGTAGTGGCTGCTCGTGAGAAAATACCTTATCTATCTGGTTTGCATCTATGTGTTTTTATTATTCAGAGAAAGCAACATTAATCTTCCAAAAAGCAATAAAAAGAATGAGAAAAAGCATAAAGTCAGGGTATCTCCTGATTACAAGTGTAAAGTGTCCATCCAAGTTCCATTCAAACGCTTCATTAGTAACCTACTAACCTACTGAAGACTGGTACACCCCTCCAACCCACGCCATGATCCCTCTGCCCATCCGCTGCCGTGGCAACAGCATGAGTCAGCACATGTCCACCATATCCAGTCGCGTTCGAGACCGTCCTTCCCTTCCGGTCAGTCTTGACTCAACCTGGTCATCGTGACTTCGGGCGGACCCTTATCCGACAGCGAGGGGCTTTCCCTGACATCCCCACCGGGGTCCTGCGACAGGGTGTTACGCGGGCGACTCTGCGCCGACCGCGGCGCGGACGAGGTCGGGCGACGCCCACTGCCGCCGCACACCCTTCCCATGATGCCGCGGGACACGGCGGGCGACAGCATCAGCATGACCACGGGCTCCAGGAAGACGTTGCAGGCGCTGGTCATCATGGCGCCGCTGCGCCACCACACGTCGTCCCACGTGGCGAAGCCCACCACGTGCGAGGCGTTGTAGGGCGCGTAGCACACCACAAACACCGCCAGGGTGGTCAGCGCCACCGCCAGCACCCGCCGCTTCCCCGCCGCCGGCAGGCAGGAGCGCCACACCAGCGTGACGCAGCGCAGCGTGCCGAAGCACGTGATGGCCAGCGGCAGGAGGAACAGGCACACGGCCATCTCCAGCCGCAGGGGCAGCAGCACTCCCAGCTGCGACTCGTCGAAGTGGTCGTAGCACGCCGCCGCCCCGCCCTCGCCGTCGGGCCGCGTCACGAAGAAAGCCCCGCCCTCGGCCACCAGGCCCAGCGACAGGTGGAGCAGCACCACGGCCCAGAGCGCCACGCTGATGAAGCAGGAGATGCGCGCGCGGCGGTACAGCTTGTAGGCGATGGGGAAGGCGATGCTGAGGTAGCGGCCCACCGTGACGGCCGTGAGGAACAGGCAGCTGCCGTACACCGAGGCGAACAGGAAGAAGTTGTAGATGGGGCACAGGAAGCCCGGCAGCACCCAGCCGTGGAGGAAGACCTCCAGGGCCTTGACGGGCAGCCAGGCCACCAGGGCCAGGTTGGCCAGGCACAGGTTGAGGGCGTACACCACGTTGGGCGTGGCGCCCCGCTTGCGCGCCTTGCGGACGTACACGAAGAGCACCAGCAGGTTGGCGGGCAGGCCCAGGAGGAAGGTGAAGCAGTAGACGAACAGAGACACGCAGTCCTTCACGGAGACGGCCGACGCTCCCATCGGGACACGCTGGAACGTTGGCCGGAATCGGCCGGTTTAGCTGAGGAGAGGCGAGGTGTAGCGACCGCACCGCGGCAAGACGACCATCGTATCCAAGTCACCCCCCGGAGACCGGTGCCTCGTCTAAGCCGAGGTTGAAGATGAGAAGACGAGACAAAATCTTCTGAACCAGAGAGTGGTACAAGAGGCTTTTCCCAACCACATGCTGAAACAGACCACAAGCTTTATTCCTGAGGATCTCATACTTGGGTTTTATCTAACCTGATCCTTTAAAAAAAAGATTCAATCGGATCTTCAGTAAATCTCGTCCTCCGAACCTCCTCTATCCGATGTGCGAGCCAGCCCTCTTGCTTCCGCGTGCGCTGTCCAGCGTGGCACTGAGCGACCAGACACATGTCCCGTACAGTTGACCGCAACGAAGGAAGGGGCGACCCTGGTAGGGGGCGTGTGAGAGGCATAAAGTGGGCGAGGTGCAGACGACACAATGACGGCCAGGGTCAGATAAGCACTCAGACGCGGTCATGCAGAAGTGGGTGGCATTTAGCAGGCACCAGGACGCCTTGATTGCCCCCCCACCCACCACCTCCAACTCCTAGATGGAAGACAACAGACCTACAAGTAGCATCTGCTGCCTTTAGTGAAATGATTCAGAATAATTCAGCTTTTAGGGAAGCGCCCAGCCATCCCGTCCGGGCCCCGGAGCGTCTAAAGGGCCGGGCAGTAAAGCCATAAACCTGTGGGAACTGATGGGGCATGCGAGGGCGCCGATCAAACACAGATACAGCCCCGCTGTTTGGTGCATGCTGGTGGTGGCGTTTAACGCGCAAGAGGCTATGGAGAGGGTGTGTGTGCATGATGTTAGAGGAAGCTTTGTGTTGATTACCTGTGTTTACGTGTGTGTGTGTGTGTGTGTGTGTGTGTGTGTGTGTGTGTGTGTGTGTGTGTGTGTGTGTGTGTGTGTGTGTGTGTGTGTGTGTGTGTGTGTGTGTGTGTGTGTGTGTGCGCGTTTGTTGATAACCTGTGTTTGTGTGTGTTTGTTGATTACCTGTGTGTTTGTTGATAACCTGTGTTTGTGTGTGTTTGTTGATAACCTTTGTGTGTGAGATTGTGAGAGTGGGTGAGAGAGAGAGAAAGCCAAAGTTAGAAAGTGAAAAAGAGAGCAAAAGAATGACTTAATTGTTGCGTGACTGTGTTCAATTACAAGGTTGTTAGTACAGAGGGGTTGGGGTGTGTGTGTGTGTGTGTGTGTGTGTGTGTGTGTGTGTGTGTGTGTGTGTGTGTGTGTGTGTGTGTGTGTGTGTGTGTGTGTGTGTGTGTGTGTGTGTGTGTGTGTGTGTGTGTGTGTGTGTGTGTGTGTGTGTGTGTGTGAGAAAAAGCTGCCTCATGGAAAAGCTCTTTAGGGGCCGCAGCACGAAGCAAATCCCTGGCCGGGCTGCAAATGTAATTTGTCATCCTTCAGTAAACACAGCGACACACACATCATGTCACAAACTTCTGCCAGGTTACTTACGGTCATGTGTGGAGAGCCAGGCCTTGCCTTGACCATCATGACAAAACCAGAAAATACAATATAGTACTACAGTATTAGTAATACAATAGTTGTAATACAACCTTTATACCAAATTGTGAATTTGAAAATTCATTCATGTAAGTCCTGTAGCATTATAAGTCTGTAGACGCCAAATGCATTCAAGCAGTACTATATTGAACGAAAATGTTATTTAGCATAATTACATTAATTATTACACATAATGGAGTGATGTTGTTGTCAATGATGTCAGCCCTAAAACTGCAAAACATCATGTGTATTTAGTCCACTGCACTTTACAGCTTTGGGATTGCACATTATATAATCGTCATGAAAAAGCACTCGTTAGAAGATGATGCTCGTAAAAAGGGTAGGCTGCCTCAAAACAAACCCATTTAACGACATCCCAAACGAAGGAGGTGGCAGTAAAAGAAGGCGTTGCGTCGACCGGAGCACGCCCACATATTTACTACTTCACCTCCCGGGGGAAGCCAAAGTTCAGGTCGTCACCGTGCACGCGTTGCGCAGCCAGCGTTGATCAAACAATTCCGGCCGATAAACAACGTCATTAAATCGGTTCGATCTAATTCATCTCGATGGCAACGTGAGACAAGAGTGGCCGGGGCTGCTGCCTCGCTTGGCAATTGATAAAAACACGAATGCACACCTTTCATTCAAGCGTAAATCGAGATGACCTCGATGGAATAAAACGCACGCTACCACCAGGAGAGCTGTTGTCGATTTATTGCATCTTAAAACACATGTTTTTTTAAATAGTATATTCTTTTGTGATCTTATGTAATTTTGAATCTAAACAGGAGTTTTCTCATTGTGCATGTTCCCTTCAAAGCTTTCAAGGAATTAGGATAACTGTTTTTCTCCCTCCCTTCCTTCCTTCCTTCCTTCCTTCCTTCCTTCCTTCCTTCCTTCCTTCCTTTCCTCCCTCCCTCTCTTCCAAGGTCAATCCTTTGCTTAACCTTTAAATTCACAGTGAGTCATCATCACTTCTTCTCAGATCTACCAATCCTCAATTCCTCAGAGGCCGCGACAGCCAGCAATTTCCCTGTGACTCATTCCTTTCTTCCCTCATCTCTTCTTCCCTCCAGTCAACATTTAACATCGATTCCCAGCGACCAAAATAACACAAAAAACCAAAGCTGTTCCTTCAGATAACTTTTAAAAATCTCCTCACCACAACCACCGACACAGAATCTTGTTCAGGCCAGTGCCTTCAGGCCAGCTCCTTCAGGCCAGCTCCTTCAGGCCAGCGCCTTCAGGCCAGGGTCCTCAGACGGCTCCGGCCGCTGGAGTTGGCGAGGGGGACGACTCCGGCGACGGCCGGCTTGTCTCCGCCCACGGCGGCGCAGGTGGCGTCGGTGAGGCGGTGGCGCGTGTTGAGACTGCGTTGCTCCAGAGAGAGGGCTTCCTGCTTCCTGTTGAGGTCCTGGGTCATGCGAGCGTGATGGAGACACATCTTCTGCAGGGAGTGCCTGCAGTGAGTTAGGGAGTGAGGGGGTGAGTGACGGGGTGACATAGAGACAGAGAGAAAGATCGGGACAGAGACACAGCGGTCCAGGAAGCACTGTTGGTGATCAGGGACATCGATGGGCCCCTATCGTCACTCGTAAGACGTTTGGGATCCTCCCTTGCTTAGGTTGATTTAGTTTAAGGAAGATCTACTTTAGTGCTACTTGACTTGAGGCAAGTTGAGTAGACTAGAATCAAGTATAGTAGAGAGGAGAGTTAAACGCAGTGTAGCACAATACAGACTAGAATACAGTAAAGCAGAGTACTTTCATATTTCTGTAGGTTCACTAGGCTTTGCTATTTGGCATATTCTCTTGGCTCAGTCAAGCAGTGAGTCACTGGAGCTCTTCCTCTACCGCTAGTGGTAGAGGAGGCAGGGCTCTGGGCTGGGGCTGGGGCTGGTTCTGTGGAGTCTAATGGGGTTACCTCCCCCCGGCGGAGGGAGGGGAAGGGAGAGGACAGCTGTGACTCACTGCGCCTCGCCTAGCTTCTGGTCCAGGGCCTTGATGGAGGCCTCCAGCTGCTGCACCTCCCTCACCAGCCCCAGCTGAACCTGGAGGAGGAGGTGGTGGTGGAAGGAGGAGGGGGAGGTGGGAGAAGGAGGTGGGAGGAGGAGGTGGTGGTTGATGGAGGTGGAGGTGGAGCAGTAGGTGGGAGGAGGTGGAGCAGGCGGTGGATGAGGGCGAGTCGGAGGTGGAACAGTTCGAGGAGGAGGAGGACGATGAGATGAAAGAGTTGGAGGAGGAAGAGGAAGAGAAGGATGTGATGAATCAGAGAGAGAGAGAGAGAGAGTGACCATCTGTCTGGCTAAACTAAACATCTAAACCCCTAGCCAGACAGACGACGACATCCACATCCGACATCGACCTGACACTCTCATCCACAGGGAGAAACGCTCGAAATAAAATCAGTATCTAAATGAAACCATCAAACAAGTTAATCTACCCGATAAGGAACCTAATGGACTAAAGTGAGGCTGTAGTAGGTAGTCATGGAGAGCTGGCTGAGGTCGATGCTTGATAGTAAGCCTGGGTGCGGCCACTTCCTTAACCCAACCACCCATAGCAGCCCCATGTCAGCTGATGAATTACATCGCCTGACATGTGTCCATCACATGGTTCCTGTAAAAGCTTTGGTTTATGGGGGACACGCATTGGCCTGTTCTGACATACAGGAACTATAAAGGGGATTTCACAAGAAGAAAACCGTCACAAAGACCATTTTTCTATGTAAAAACCTATTTATACAACTTGAGATAAAGGTGCTATCCTAAGTATTATGAAACAATGGCTCCTTTATTTAAACTACATATTATCGAAGGTCTACCAGATGGTTTATCCAATGTTTCTGAATGCGCTCATTTTTTGAGATACTTGTCATTTAGAAGCAGGTAGGGTCAAGGAAACAGGGGTTCATCCCAGAATCTTTGGGACGCGAGTCAAACCCTCTTGACCAGCGGAGTCCCGTGTACCTGGTCCCTGCAGAGGTCCATGCCGGGTCGGCAGGTCCTGTTCTCCAGCCGGGTGTGGGCCAGCTTCAGGGAGGCGGTCTTCACCCGGAGGTCCTGGTCCAGACCCCGGATGTCCGCCTCCATCTCAGAGATCTCGTCCTCAGTCTGACCAACAGAGCAAAACATTGGTTAGCCACTCGAATATAATGGATCATCATCGCTTTGATGGTGTGGCCTAATTACACTTGGCAAGAATGGCAATTAGCACAACTTTCCCGTTTTTTTTTAATCCAAAACATTACAAGGAAAACCCGTGAATGTATCTTCTGATCGAGGGTCGGGGTGTTTGCGTCGCTCACGATCTTGAGCTGCCACTCCAGCTCTTGGCGGGACTGCTCCTCGGTGTGGGTGCGTTTGCGGAGGGCGAACTCGGTGGCTCTGCGCTGCTTCTCCAACTCATTCTGCAGCTGCACCAACACAGCAGGTACAAGGTCCCGTCACCACTGAGGCAGAGCATGTATTACCATGAACATAAGGCTGAAGGAGAAGGACTTAAAGGGGACCTATTATGCTTTTTCGACTTTTATGACCTATGAACGTTGTTATAATGATTGATAGTCATGTTTAACCATACTAAAGTGTCAAATAATGACGTACATGCATCTCGACGTATTCCCTGCTGACAGTCTGGGGTGGCTGTGCAGAGCGCTAAACACTCGGGACAACGTTTGCGATTCACTTGTTCACATTTCCGGGAAATCATCTACGTCGACGCACTCCTGCCACGCCCCCATATGCCTGGTCAACTCTGCCCGCGCACGGGCTTCAAGGAAGGTAACCAATCACAACGGAGTTGGGTTTGCAGGAGGGGGGCGAGGGGGCGGAGAAGGACGAAACCGAGCGTTGACAGAGAATGCTGAAAGCGCTCAGATGAGAGGAAGAGTTTCCCGAAAATCGACATTGTTTTTTGTGTATGGTTAAACATGACTATCAATCATTATTACAACGTTTATAGGTCATAATAGGTCCCCTTTAATGTCTTTTATGCACTGCTGCCACAGCATAAGAAGCATTGTTAGAATACAAGGCGGAGGGTTTGTCGAGTCAAAGTCGAGTTGTGCTTTTATTTGACACGTGGACATTAGAGTTGTTGTCAAATATCACGTTGAATCTAGCTTCTACCTTGGAGCGGGTCAGTCTGGCGTTCTCCCTCATCTGCTGGGAGAGGAGCATGGCCTCCTGGGCGACGGTCACGTTATACTGGCTGAACTGCGCCCACTCTTGAGGGGTCACGGTACTGCAGGAGAAGAGGACCATTAACACCCACAGGGAAACGCAGGGGATGCAGCAGCATAGAGAACAGGGCAACGCAAACAACGAAAAAAATGAAATATAATTAGGAGCCAACATTTCAATATCCGAAACATATGTAGATAATCCTATGTAAAGATGTAAAACAAAAAGAGGATGCATTAATATATCTATTGATGCTACTGTTGGGTGCTTTCCATTCTACCGTGTGCATTTGTGTCCGTCATTGTTGGGATGCTGGGTGCTTTCCATTCAACTGTGTGCATTGGTGTCCGTCATTGTTGGGATGCTGGGTGCTTTCCATTCTACTGTGTGTGTGCGTGTGCGTTAGTGCACGTGTGTGTACCCTGGAGGTATGCGCAGTGGGTTGGTCTTCAGGGAGATCTGGGCCGAATTCACGGTGAGCGACAGGCAGATCCGGTCAACGTCCAGGGCGTCCATCTTGTTCTGGAGGTCCATGGTCAGCTGGTGACGGGCCTCCTGCAGAACGCTAGCACAGGCAGCCGGGAAACAGTCAGAACGGTAACAGTCAACATATAGCAACGGTCAGGTTAGTAGCAAAATACCAATTAACATAGTGACACTGAAGCCATTGAACTAACAGTCAGCTTAGAAACAGCCAGGTAACGGTAAAAGCCAGCCAACAGCCAGTAAATTAAACTAACACTACATTAACCTTTACACTAGGCCCAGTAACAATCAGTAAAGTCGCAGTCAGCCAAGAAACAGTCAATCAAGTAACATCCCGCACAGTAACAGTCAACACAGCATCAGCCAAGAGAAAGAGAAACACGGGAAAGCACAGGCAGTAACAGCAAGTTAAACGACAAGCACGGTAACATGCAGTCAGCAGGCGGCACAGTGGCAGTCATCGAGGGAGGGTTCCCGGTAGACAGCTGGCCGTACCACAGCTGCTCAAAGGTGCGGCCGACGTGCTGCTGGAGCTCCTGCTGGACCCTCTCGATCAGCCTCACTTCCTGCTTTAGCTCCTCCTCCACGGGGTCGCCGACCAGCTCCAGGCCCCGCCTCCCCTGCCTCAGGGTCAGACACTCCTGGGTGACCTGCAGCGGGACCGCCGTGGCCCCCAGCGCCTGCTCCAGCTCCTCCTTCGCCTGACACACACACACACACACACACACACACACACACACACACACACACACACACACCAGGGTTAAAGGGACCTTATTTTACCAGCACCAGTTGTGATGCAATTTCAAATTCATAATAATTTAGAAAACTTAAATAGGTGACCCCACAATAAGTGGAAGAGCCCACCCACATTGTGTGGCGGATACTAGATCCCCCCCAACCTTCCGGTTGGTACAGTCCACACTGTGTAGTGGGCTGATCTCCCACTTTGTGATGTCACTAACGGGGCCCTTTTACAGCCCCACACCCCATTGACACGAGCACAGCTCGCGGTGGCGGCGGCGGCGGCATCGAGGAGAGGGTTACCAGCGTCAGAGCCTCCATCTCCGTGTCCACCTCCACCGCGCTGGACTCCAGGGAGTCTTTACAGCGCGACACGTCCCAGAGCCGCACCCCCAGCCGGCGGCAGGTGTCGCTCTCATCCCACCGCGTCTGGAACGGAGCGAGGAAACAAACATACCGACGTGACTAGAAGGATTCACTCAAAGGGGTGATATTATGCCACCAGGTGCGAGTGCGATTAGCCGTTACAAGCCGTTTGAAAACGGCTTGTAACGGCTAATCGCACTCACACCTGGTGGCATAATGTCACCCCTTTAATCCCAAGACTTTTGTTTTGTATTTTGGGTACGATGGTGTTTGACTCCCCCAAAAGGGCGTTGGTTACTTCCTGTAGTCATCCTTAGGTCAAGACACTTGCTTGACCCCCTACCTTAATGACTGCTATCTGAATTCAGTAGCTGTAAGTTGTTTTGGATACAAGCGCGACGCGCCTGCTAACTAAATACCAAATAATAGCCTCCAATTTTGTCCTTTAGCAGACGCTTAACCTCTACCTTAAGGACTGGTATCTGAATTCAGTCCCTGTAAGTTTGTTTTGGATAAAAGAATAGAAACTAAAAGTGGCCTACATATCATTTATTATGTCAAAGCCTACCTTGATGGTGGTCTCGTTGCGCAGGCCCCGCCCCTCCTGGCGGATCACGTGCGAGACGTCCCTCTCGTGCTCGGCGGTGGCGGACAGCAGGCGGTTGTTGTTCTGCCAGTCGGCCACGCTGTGGTGGAGGCACGGCTTGGCCTCGATCGTCGACATCCTGACGGCCTGGTGCGCTGTGGCTAAAATCAATTAACCAATCAATGGAATATCGCGGCGCAACATATTAAATGGTTCGGGGTATTTGTTGAATTAGAAGTAGGCAATATTAGATAAGCTGTAACATCAGATTCTACATCAATTGATATACTATATATGTACAACTTTTCAGGTATACTTGAAAGGATGCCACGTCATCTAGTTTAGGATGGCAAACACACCACTCAGACTCATTTAAATGTTCTTGATAACATGATACATTTTTTAATAAGTAATGTAATTAGTAATGTACACAATGTCAGAAGGAGACAACTTCTGCATCCCAGTAAGGACTAGTACGCCACTGACGTCATCCATCGTACAGTCGTACCACGTGACACATGACTAACAGTTATGAATAAATCTTGTCTAGAAAAGGCAGATCTTTTTACAACGTCAAAAATATCAAAGATATATCTTTACAACGTAGCTGAACGACAGGAAGATAAATCGGGCGATTTATCTTCCTGTCGTTCAGCTACGTTGTAAAGATATCTTCGTCTACCCGATTAGATTTGAAAAGGTTATCAGCGCTGGAATGTCGAGGGACGGTCTGGGGTCAGTCGAGTCCCTGGTTAACCGTGTTGCTAGGCCATCACCAACTATTGACTAGTTATAGTGACAGTGAACACTTAGTTTACCGTACTTTATTTTCGTTTACATTACTGACGCTGGCGGACAATTTAACTTTTTTAATATAATACAACCAGTCAAGCACAAGAAAGCCTAACCAAAACATTGGATAAAGATGGCAATTCGTTGAATGGAAAGAGGACCTTGTGTTATAATATTGCACGTTTATTTTAGTAAGTTTTACATACCCGGTGTTGAATACTGGTCAAGGTGTCCGGCGGAGGAGATTCCGGAAGATTCCGCTCCTATGTAGCCCACTAATCAGACCGTCGCTAGGCGACGAGCAACTACCTGCTAAATAATTAAGATACCATGGCAACGCTTAACAAACTGACTGAGTATTAATCCATCACTGCTTTTATTTTGTTACTCACTTTATTTGGTTAATCAATCCAAGACCTACCGGTGAAAAAAAAGTTTGAAGATAAATAATATACACAAAGGATAATGTACAAACTTGTAATGGATCACAACCTTTATATATTTTTTATATCAAATGAATTTAAATATAGCCAAAACATGTGTAACATGTCAAGTATAGATCAAAATAACATGCCAAAATTCAAGCAAAATGGCATTTCCATTTTTTTTATTGATTTCATGATGCTATTCATTTCTGAATATCGATTTTGATGTGGCTTCGCCAACTTGTATTAGCCTTGGTAACATCTTGTTTCAGTTTGTTTAAAGATCAAAAACACACTCGAGTAGCTTTCATTCATATAATATTTAATCAAAACAATTAAATATGACGACCAAAAAAAGGCTCAACTTAGGACCAGTATCAGTTAAGTGTTAAGACAAAACAGGTCTTGACATACAAGTATACTTCTAAAAGTGACACCATTTCATAGTCAAGCAAACAAAACATAAAAGCACAATTTACTGTGTAACCAAAACATCACGTTTCATCATTATTTGAATATGATATGCAGCCAACCGTAAGAAGTGTAGAATTGACCAATTTCCTTTTTGTGGGGAATGCTATCGGCTACATGGGAAATGGGCACTCATCATGGGATCAAAACTCAATCGTATCGTAATCTCTGTAAACTTGTGTATAAATAGTACGTATGAAATTTGAGGGTCCCCCAATGAACCACACACTTACAATGGCCCCGGCTAATGACAACAACGTTACAAGAGGACTATAAGACAAGGTTGGTCTAAAAATAAGAATTGACTTGCGGGATAATCTGGGCCAACTGTAATGCATACAACACACATTGCACAAGCGTTTAAAAACAAAAACGTTGGTTATTGCTGCCCAGGCAGAGTGGGAGAAAAGTATACTTTGATCTTTAAACATATTAGGGGAAAACGGGTTTAAAATAAATTAGATGCTACATGACATTTAGCTACTTGTTACCTTTGGAGCGAAAAACGTGTGTGTACAAGTTACCCGGCTTAGAAATGCTAATTTGCAGGTTGTGCTTTTGAGTGCCCGGCTTGTTGTGACCAATTCCCACCGACCTTTTGGTCCTGTTAGATCCACACTGAGCAGGTCTGCATATTCTGTATTCTTGGCATATGTCAGAGGTACACACACGCACACACACACACACACACACACACACACACACACACACACACACACACAAAGCATACATATACATACACATATCACATCTTACAGTATAGTCATGTGTCAATATATATACTTATCAATGTAGACACGGGCTAAACCGCCCAAAACATAATTTTACTTATTTATTTGAATGTTAAGATTTCATCTTTGATTTGACTCGTTTTCAGCACCATCTGGGAAAGGCACAGTCTATTGAGGACGATTCTGTCCGACGACAAACTTTCAACCCACCTCCCACGACCAAGAGAGAGAATCTGTACAGTGTAGAGGCATCGAGACGTCAGACGTGGTCCCCATGTTAGCGGGGCCATCACAGTCATTCACTTCTTTGACATTACAACACACACACACAGAGACAGAGAGACAGAGAGACAGAGAGACAGAGAGACAGAGAGACAGAGAGACAGAGAGACAGAGAGAGAGAGAGAGAGAGAACAACTGAACAGTGGAAGGAGAGGTTTCATTACAGGTCCCTGGGTTTAAGCGAATACAAACAAACACAAGTTTGAGGGGGGTTGAAAGTTCGTCTGCTTATTACAGGACAAAAACAACCTTCCCAAAACTAAAACGATACAATAAAAGAAGAACCATCCATACAGTAAGTCAATGCAGCAAAGCCATCGCCTCCATGGTTGACCAGTAAACCTATTGCATTATTTCAACTGGGATAAATTATTAGTGACTATTACTATTATTTCATTATTAACGTCCTACTTAATTATCTCTATGTCATATAGGATTTTTTTTTGTTAGCAAAAATAAGTAGTATGGGTGCATTATATTAATATCTTTAAGTATAAATATTTTTTTTTTTTCTCCATTCAAGAATTTTAAAAAAATGTTTTTTTCGAATGGTTTGAGTAAAAGGCATCGGATGTTAAGCACTTTGAAGACACACTGCGTGGCGGCCATTGCTCTCGCGCCAATAACCAATGCCCTGCCTCAGCTGCAGCATGCGTCAAAGAGACTCTCCAATACATCGTGGCTGCACACACATTCTAGAGAACTCCGGGAGACGCAGAGTAGCTACGGCTAGCTACATGCTAGCACGCCAGTCTCCATTTCGTTTTTTGCCGATCTTCAAGTAAAACTCGCGCAAATCGCTGCTTTAAGGTCCGACGTCAAGAGGCAGCTCAGCTTGGACCCGGACCCAAACCCACGAGGGGGCGGGATGGAACAGACCGGATCACTACTCTAAAATCGGTTTCAGCATACATTAGAACCATGAGGCGTCGCACGATATATATTTATATATTATAAAAACTACTCTACTCAAGATTAATGATCTTTCTCTAGAGTTTGTTTGTCACAAACGATGTTTCGGCGTCTTCCGTTCCAACATTTTCATCACATGATCGAATCTCACAAGTGCCGTTTAAATATGTCCGCTCGTTAAACAATTAATGTAACCTACAATATTCGATGTGATATTCAATAAACTACAAAGTTTCACTCGTAGCAGCTCATTTGGTTCGGATAATAAGCAACTGGCACTGTAAGCCGTGGGAAAGCCAAACGCCTGTGGGCCGGAACCTATCCCTTCACTACGTTTCCTAGGTAACCACCACCCCGGTCATCCAATAAACAGGCAGGCACTTTCCTTTTGGTCTGAGTGAAACACGACATTTTGTAGTTCATTTGAAGGAGGTTAGTACTGCTAAGGCTACACCCGAGAAAGGGCCTTCCACAGTTGGGTCACTGTGACGTGACCTGTCAGTCAGCACCATGTTGACATTCTATTGGCATGAAGAAGTACTTGAAAAGGGATCGGTGATCCATCAGAATTCGGCTAGATATGACGGTAATGCGATAAAGTATCTGTGTGAGAGAGAGAGAGAGATTTTTCTAAGAAGGATGTCATTTGGTTCAAGTATTGTTTTAGAAACGGTTGAATTAGACCTAGCCAAACTAGTATTTGCGGTAAAGAATGTCAGACAAACCCCAGTCCTAATCTCGCTCGGACAAAAACGCAACTAAATTGTGAACTTGTACGTGAACAGACGCGCCAAGTGGAACCTCTGCACCATAACTTGATCAAAGACAAGCCTCCGTAGAGACGTCTACACCTCGACCAGCACCGCCCGAACATCACATGGGGGGGGTCAGTGCGGGCTTCCTCCACGCTGGAGGCCCCATCTGCTCTGCCCCCCCCCCCCCCCCCCCCCCCCCCCCCCCCCCCCCTACAACAGCATCTGGGCCCGGAACATTCTTCAAAACACCTTTTCCGTTTCCACTCCCGAGGCTCTCTCGTTAACCCCATCAGGCACTTTTATCGTAATCTCGTCACATCTTCCTCGTGCGACCAGCCCGGGTCACGAAGACGCCGACCGCTGTCGACGCGACCAATACTTTCTGAAGTCCTTGAATGCCTCTTCACGTTCACCTCGCCAACATCCAAACCAAACATACCGACAACGCTGTGATACTGAAACGGGGAAGGTCTAACAGTCAGCGCCTTCAAATACCAAGATCCCTCCCTCCGCTGGAACACTCTGGGCCTCGCCTCAAGCGCCTTATTGCACTGCAGGAACGACCGTCGACTCGCCAACGTACGTCTTGAAAGATAACACCGAAAAGAAAGATCCGTCCCTCCACTGAGATCTATTGCTGAACATAAATGTTAATTCAAATTAAAAACGATAACCAGAAGGAAATGGCGCAAAATAAACTAACAATTAAAAAAAAGGGGGGGGCAGACAGAGCTGTACCGATATCATCTTTGAGGAGGCTTTTTCCCCTCGACCCTCGCTCTCCCTTCGCTCTGCCCGCCCCTCAACGTGGCGTCGGGAGTCCCAGCGCTCTCCCCGAGGCAGACGGTTGGACCACAGGCGACCGCCTTCACAAACATTCTAGAGATTTCATTAGCGGTTGCCAGGGCAACAAGTCTACCCTCCCTCTTATTGTTGTCCTACGTTAAAGGGACACGCACGCAAACACACACACAAACTGAAACACACAACACACACACTGAGTAAAGCGACCTGGAGGAGCAGGTGGCCTTGTTTTTGTTGCCGTGTCGTTTTGAGAAAGCGCCAACGCCGCACATTTCACAATAGTTCCACCATTATTTACCAGGCTTGGCCCCTAGTGAGGGACGTTACTGCTAAAACAGGCCTAACACCCGTACAGTGCTGCAGCAGGGCAAGCTGAGACACACACATGCACACACACACACACGCACGCACACACAGATAAAAACATGGACAGTATAAACCAGCATGATTAGGGCTAATCGCCGTAGGCTGCAGAGCATTTCATAGCGTTTCCCGTTACCTCTCGGGAGCACCGACACAAACAGAACCGTTAACAGCTACCTCCGGGACTGAGACACCAGAGACGAAAGAAAAACGTTTGGATGAGCTAGCTAAGAGTAGCGGATAGGACGGCGCCCCGCTACCCGCCGACGTCAGAGCTGAGGGAACCGACACCAGAGGAGGAAGAGGAGGAGGAGGAGTGGAGGAGGAAGGGGATAAGTGTGGATCTGACGGAGGGGGAGGGGCAGAATGTAAACGATTGGCTGGTTTGGTATTGCATACTGTGGCTGTTCTCCTCTCTGGCTTGTCCTGTGTGTATATATATATATATATAATATATATATAAATATATAGAGATATATATGTATATATATATCCCATCAGTCTGGCGTTCTACACGTGTGTGTGTGTGGGGGGGGTGCCGCCAGCGCTGGACCTGGTAGGCTTGTCCTTAGAGGGGGGTGAGGGGGGGAGGGGGGCGTGTATACTGGTGGTGGGGTGTGTCGGGGCCTCAGGCGAAGTACATGGTCCTCAGGGTGTCGTGGTGGATCTGCACCGCCTTGGCCAGCGCCTGGGGGTCCCGGCCGTTGCTCTGGCCCGACACGTGGCTGCCCTCCGCACTGGGGGGGAGGGGGCGAGAGAGGGAAGGGTGAGGCCCGCACCAGGGAGACGCACACACATACACACACACTGTTCTGTGCTGCCATTTCCATACTAATTCAAGCAGATTCTCGTAATTTGGCAGAAACTCGTTTTTTTGGCAGGAATTCGTTATTTAACAGAAACTCGTTATTTGGCAGACACTTATTATTTGGCAGAAACTCGTTTTTTAACAGACACTCATTATTGAGCAGATTTTGGCGCGACTTCAGATACCGTTCATCCAGGAGCAGGTATTAGGTTTTAGGGGACATCTTGCGCGAGGGTGCCTACAGATTAGACTGCAGACATTGGGGATCGAACCCAGAACACCTGAACCACAACACCTTTTAAATGCGACCGCTCCGTTTTTCCATCCTGATGGAGTAGAGTGAATAGAGTGAAGCTAACCATCTATTACGCATCAAGGAAACATCTGGAGAATGCTGACACACCAGTCAGACTACTAGAAGAATCTTTAAGTTGAATACCTTGCCACTCCTATACAAACACACACGCGCACACACACACCCACGCCCCTCCGTGCGCGTGTTGCGGCTCACCTGTCGTGCTCCTTGTCCACCAGGTGGTAGCGTGCGCGGAAGGCCACCAGGTGTGCGTAGTAGGCGGGCGCGGGGATGGACACGGAGCGCGTGCAGCGCACGTAGGTGTGGCACAGCTGGTAGGTGAGCAGCTGGAACTCGTCCGCCGTGAAGCAGTTGTCGTCCCACAGGACGTGGTAGTGGGAGGGCCGGCTCGTGCCCTGGGAGGAGGAAAGGGTTGAGTTGGGACGAGAGACGTAGAGGGAGATGGACGGAGACCGAGAGAGAACGAGAGAAGATAGGGCGGAGAAACATGCATGTGCGAGTAAGGACGAGAGACAGAGAGAGAGAGACAGAGAGAGAGAGAGAGAGCGAGAGAGCTAGAGGGACAGAGAGAAAGAGACAGAAGTTAGGACAGAGAGACCAAGAAAGAGAGACAGAAATTGGGACGATGAGACATGCATGTTCAAGTTAGGACGAGAGACAGGACAGAGCGAGAGAGACGGAGAAAGAGAGACAGGTTCATGTTAGGTCAAGGAGAGACAGAAAAGAAAGAGACTGGGTCAAGTGCCAACCTCAGGGAGAGCATGCGAGTGTGTGAGAGAGAGAGAGAGCAAGTCAGAGCCAGAGCGACAGACGGTAAACATAGGACCCTTGCCTGGATCCCAGCGTGACTGCAGAGGTAAAAGTCAAACTCGTAGGGGTGGGTGATGTCCGTGTCCACCGTGGTGCCAGCAGGAATGTTTCCGCTTCGTCCCACCTTACGTAAACAAACACACACACACACACGATAAGTCAGGGGGTACTAGAGATCATTCTTTCTCCCCAAGCAGAGACGCAAAGCCCCGTTTGCCCAATCAGAAGCTGCGTCCGTCGAGTAGAAAGCCATTGCATTCTCAATCCCTTTTTGTACCCCGGGAGACAAACACAAGGCTGTCGCTCTAATCCATTTCCCCCTAGCTTGATTACAAAAACCACAGACTCATTCATCTCCTCTAAATCCATATCATCGATCAGGGGGAAGCGGTGTGGGCCACTCTCACCCGTTCGTTGCGGTCGGCACAAAAGAGGCGGGTGTGGTGACGCTTCTGCACCACGATGTAGGTGATGCCCGGCTGGTACTCCTTCTCCAGGGCGATGCACGCCTCCCGGATGGCCAGCAGCTCGTAGTACAGCACCTGGGAGGGGGAAACCGCGCCCGCTCCACCGTCACTTTGCCGTCGCTTCAATGACGAAACCTCACTGAAGGTCACTGGTTGAATGAGGTCTAGTACGATGATGTACTTGAAGAATAGTGCCCCTCGACAAGGGCAGTATAAACTCTGGCTGGCAACCAAAGCAGTTCAATACAAGCGTTGGGGTTCCTCTTTAAAGCGGTCCTCACAGGATCCGCGTTCAGCTAATCGTTTGGAACGTAGCCAGACAACAGACAGGAGTTAATAAGGGATTTCATCGATGGCTTCCTTCATGTTTATAATGAAGAAACCCATGGAATCCAAACGCTGTTGCTTTTGAGTACGCGCAAACTAAGCGGTCTTCTGATGGGAGGCTCCTCGAGAGGGCAGCGCCCTTCAGGTTCAGAGTTTAATGCGTTAACTTTTGAGCAAAGCGTCAAGGTTGAGAATCCGAGCGGTACATTAGGCCCAGGATAGTGCCAACACCAGGTCGGACCTCAACCCACAACACACCGGCGACATGGGCCACCGAGCTGCCCCCTAGCCTGACCCCGGCCGGTACCTGTCTGAACTGTCCTTCCGAGACTCCGTCCCGGTAGAAGATGATGCGCGTGGGCTTGTAGCGCGTGGACTTGTAGAACTGGATCAGCAGCTCCCGCACCATGGAGGCCAGGTCCTGGATCACCTCCTGCCTGGGCCTCTGGACCCGCACCGTGGCACAGTACCTGCTGGGGTGGGCGTCCATGCTGCCCACCACCTCCAGAGGGGGGACGAGAGAGCAACGCGTTGACTGGAGGAGCGAGGACAGGTAGGGAGCATCCCTGGAAGGAGATGCTCCCCCACCACTCTGCGTTCCTTCTCAAGGTTTCTCCCCCTCGCTGATTGAAAAGGTGATGTGTTACACCATCAGGTGCGAGTGTGATTAGCCGTTACAAGCCAAAAGGCTTGTAACGGCTAATCACACTCGCACCTGATGTTGTAATGTGTCACCTTAAAGGGAGTTTTTATTTATTTTTCTTGGGTCACAGGGTCGTCATAAATATTTGGCCTGTCAAGCCCTTTGAGACTGTAATGGTGATTAAGGGCTATAAAAGTCGAATTGAATTGAAAGGAACGTTGACAATCAGATGAACAGAATAGGCAGGAAGGCCTGGCGGCTGTTCACAGGCATTTGGTTTATACCTTAACGATCAGAGGCCAGTGTGTGAGAACGCGTCGTCTTCCCTGCTCCTACGTCTCTAAAAAACAACACTGGTGGGTTTGGAGCCGACTCTGGATCGCGACCAAAAATGTTCTAAACCCATGAAAAAGCAGTTCCTCGCCAATGACTAAATCAGCCATCCGTTTCATGGGCGATATGAGTCACACACAGAGCTTCCAAGGAAATCGCTTTCCCCTCCAGCTTTCTGTGCGTCTTAACAGCTACGGTGCCACCACCACAAAGAGAAAGGCTTGGCCAACAGCCGCGCGGCGTTCCACGAACATACATTACGAACACGTTGTGATCGACTGAGGGACGGCTGGGGTGAACCCGGGGACGAGGTGGAGGTCCTTACCGCTGCGATAGACGGCTTCTTGCCGTCGCCCGCTGGGGGGTGGGTGACGTCGGCGCCCAGGAAGATGACGGGCTGCTGGAACACGGAGGGGCTGGTGGGGGGGGGGGGGGGGGGGGGGGGGAGGGAGCAGAATGAGACCAACACCCTCAGAACCAACCGGAATCGTGCTGTATGGAAGGGGTGGGTCGCCACATCCCATTTTCATATTGTTAACGCGCATTCCAAATATAAAGAATGGAACACGAGGGAACTTGATCTCTCTATCTCTGAAGGCCTAAACTCTGCAGGTGGTCGAGTTACACCCCGTTTCCAGTTTAGTTTGAGAAATTCTACCAAAAGAGAAAGTGAATCGCTTGAGTGGGTGAGGCATTCAGAAGGGGATGTGGTGTACATTTACATACAGGGCATTTAGCAGACACTAATCCAAATCGACTTAGATTAAGTAACATTTGTCAGAAGAAGGATAATTGGCTAGGTGTATCCGAACACGCGAGTCTTGAGCCTCTTGCGGCAGCTGGCGGTTTTTACCGTTGGTGCGGTACCAGGATGTTGTTGATGCCCCCCAGCTTCACGTTGATCTTCAGGCAGAGGTTGGACAGGGTCTGCGGGGAGGTCTTCACCACGTTCTTCACCTGGACGCACTGGGTGGCCATGCCCAGCAGGGTGTCTCCCACACGCTTCACCTCCGCTGTTGGGGGGGAGGGACACGGGGGAGCCGGTTCAACCATCATGACGTTAAATGACTGGCACAGAGCTGGTCGTTTCACAATGAGCCATTAAGGCCCAATCCCATTTCTACCCCTTACCCCTCCCCCTTGTTTTGAAGGAGTAAGGGGAAGGGGTAAGGGGTAGAAATGGGATTGGGCCTAAGGCTCTTGAAGACAGAGCAATGCAATGTGTAATGAATGATTGATAAAGTGCAAACCAATAAAGAAATAAACGAGATGGGGTATCTTTTTAAATTACAGCTCAGCCATAAACCTTCCCCTCAACCTTCTCCTGAACTGGTAGAGCGTGATAAAAACCTTTCACCAGATGCCATGCATCATACGCTTCCTTGGTTTTTACATGGCGCCATCTACGAAACGCCTCATTCAGATACAGGTTGGGAAGTCAACGGTGAGGGTGAGGGCTTTTCTCTTATATTTCAGTCTACCAGCCTACCCAGTGGACCAGAGCAAATGTCGCTCATCCATCATTCATATATCAGGGTGAACACGCCCACTTGTGATGTCACCACGGCACAGGGAGGGAATGATTTTCAAACGGCTTGCACCAGCTAACCACACTCACACCTGGTGGCGTGACATGAGCCCTTTAAGGATGCCTAGAGCTAGACTGCAGACATCGGGGTCCAATCCCAGCTTCTCAGTACCGTAGACGGGCGTCTTCCCGGGCAGGATGACGATGATGAGCTGCAGGCCGGCGTAGGTGTTCTTCAGGTGTCTGAACATGGGCTCCACGCTGTCCGCCCCCTGGGCGTATTTACAGAAGCAGGGCTGGCCCTGGATGGGCATCCCCGCATCCTTGGAGATCTTCCTCAGCTGGTCCGTGAAGCCCCTGCAGGTGGAGGGACATTACACCATTTGAAATAAATAAATAAATAAACATATCTAATTGGGCTGGGTAAAAAAAAAAGATTTAATCGATTTTGGATCGATTTCATTTAAATTTTGCAATATCGATTCATAGGGCATGAGATCGATTTTTTATACATATATGTATGTTTTTTTTTGTTACCATTATTATTATTTTTGCACTTTAATAAACAATGCCTTAATGCAATTTGCAGCGATGGAGCGTTGTAGGACAAGTACACTTTCACTTGCAATTCCTTTCTAATTTCAAAATTGCACTTTTGAGCCTTGAGTTTTGTTTACAGCTCCAGCTAAGTTTAAACTGTCCTTGGTTTGCACTCAAAACCTGTTGTTTAAGATGAAGAGAAAAAATAAAGTACATTTGTATTTTGTAACACAGTTGAGCAATTTTCATTATTTAAGAGCAGATTGAATCGAAATTAATCGATTCAGAACCTTATGAAACGAAATCTAATCGAATTAGGAAATTGGCCACGATACCCAGCCCTAATATCTGATACATATAAATATAGGCGTTCCTTAAAGGGTTATATTGTTCCATCATGTCTTCTTTTTCCCACAACTCCTTCATAACTATGGACAAACTATTTTGTAAATAACTTTCTTTGGTATAAAAACATCATAACGCCTGGTGCTAAGGGGTTTCCCAGGGAGGCGTGCAGGGGGCAGTACTGACTTGAGGATCTCCTCGCGGCACTGCCTCTGCGTGGCGAAGCAGGCGATGGCCCACATCTTGATCTCCACGCCGGTGTGGAACTGCTTGCCCCTCATGTCCCACACACCGTGGCTGGGCGTGGCCACCGTGCGGTTCTGCAACGACAGCCCAGGGTTCATCTGCTGAGGCTGGCGGGGGACGGGACGACACACAAACAAACACAAAAGATGTGTTGAGGGCAGGAGGAAGTGGCAGCTGGGCGATGGGCATTGATTCAAACAGTCCATCAACCAATTCATAATTTTTTTCCCAGACTTTTTTTCACTCTTAAAGGGGACCTATTATGCTTTTTCGACTTTTATGACCTATAAACGTTGTAATAACGATTGATAGACATGTTTAACCATGCACAAAAATCTATGTAGATTTTCGGGAAACTCTTCCTCTCATCTGGGCGCTTTCAGCATTCTCTGTCAACGCTCGGTTTCGTCCTTCTCCGCCCCCTCGCCCCCCTCCTGCCAACCCAACTCTGTTGTGATTGGTTACCTTCCTTGAAGCGCGCGTGCGCGCGGGCAGATTTGACCAGGCATATGGGGGCGTGGCAGGAGTGCCTCTACGTAGATGATTTCCCGGAAATGTGAACAAGTGAATCGCAAACGTTGTCCCGATTGTTTAGCGCTCTGCACAGCCACCCCAGACTGTCAGCAGGGAATACGTCGAGATGCGTGTACGTCATTATTTGACGCTTTAGTATGGTTAGACATGACTATCAATCATTATAACAACGTTTATAGGTCATAAAAGTCGAAAAAGCATAATAGGTCCCCTTTAAACAACCTTTAATCAAAGATGGAATCAAATCACAGACGATTTTTGGTTTGTTTGTTTTCGAAGGTACAGCAGGTTTCTAAAAAGCTGATCATAGGATTCAGTAGTTCACTACAATAGTTGGACCAACGTGAATATATCCTTGTAAGGTTGTTTTATACCAGCCTTCAATGTATCGCAAAACTAGAGAATAACCGATAAGAGCAACTCTAGACCAGGGGTTGCACCCGTTAGCGAGTACAACATCAACATACAGCGCAAGGTTATCCCACATGAGCACACGTTATGTTTGGATTCCAGCGGCCGGCTGTATTGTCATACCACCGTTGATGGTGAAACCCCCACACACGGTAAACCAGACGTTATAGAGGGTAGAGAGAGAGGTACCATGAAGTGCTCCGAGCTGACGCGGCCGCCGTACTGCAGCATGGGGGCGGGCAGCACGCGGCCCGTCACCTGGGCCATCTCGTCACGCACGCGGAACTGGAACTCCTGGACGAACGGGTCCGCCTCGTAGTTGGCGCTGCGCACCTGTGAGCCGGGACCGGGAGGACAGCGCGTTTAACGTACAGTGATGTCCCACCCGTTGAGAAACAGGTGGGGCGTGCGTTTCTTGTGTGCGTTTTAAAAGTGCTAGGCTGACCCCTCCAGTGGGGGCTTTTATTTTTGAAAACATAATTAAAAAAAATATACGTTTTCCAAAATAAAAGCCCCCCCTGAGCCAACCGATCTATACAACTAGTAATATGACAGGACTTTTATTTTTTTTAATCCTCCCTCCTACGAAGGGGTCAGCCCTAGAAATGGTTGCTGGTAAAATGCGTACATTTTGGTTACAACTAGCGCATGCTTTTCATTGTTGAGACATTCTCCTCAGGTGACGTTGTTCTGGAAGCTTAAGTAGGCTTGTCAGCCAACGTTTACTTGTTGGCCCGGGTAGGTGGAGTTCCCTGCGTTCTACACGTTTTAACAATATTGACAGCCTGCCAGGAACGCGCCGAAATCTAAACTGAAAGTGACCTTTAAAGCCGCATGGCGTTGCTGTGGGGATGTGTCTTTAAGGAATCGAGAAGCTCAATATCAGTTCATGGGGTTGGTAAGGTGGTTGGTTTAAAGGGAGAAAGGTATTGGATATTCACAGATATTCATGCTCTGAATGACAGCCATCTGACGCTGGGAACGAGAGACCCGTTCACCGGTATGGGTTCCGTGTATAGTGGTGTATACCTGGGAGGGAGATGGGACTTCCAGGCAAACCTGCTGCATGCAACAGCTCTCCTCCGAATACAACACGACAAAGTACCCGGCCCCCCAACAGCTGCCTAACTAAAACGCAATTAAACCAGATACCCTCAGATTGCAAAATGTCCCCACGAACATTTTAATTGCAGTTTAGATATGTATCCAGCAAGCTGGAGTAAAAGCAAGTTAGAAAATAAAAGCTCCTGCAGTGGTAGAAAGTTTGAGGTTTAAGAAAATAAAAGTCCTGTCATATTTTAGTTGTATAAAATCAGTTAAGGCAGAGGGGGGAGGTTTGAATACATTGAACTTTGACCCCTGTGCATATTTGTGGGCTGGTTAATATGATGGGAATAATACAAATAAAATTGGATTAGGCAATTTCCACCCAAATGTCCTATCTGGGATTAATGAAGTTCATCTTAACTTCAAAGCAGGGCCCAAGTTAGGAACACAAGCGGCTGGGAGAGGAAGCCTTAACCAGGTCATGTGGAGCGCCTGGTTGGCTGCTGACCGTGTGGCCGCCACTCACCAGTCGGCTGATCTCCTCCTGCCTGTCCGGGGCCGAGCGGGCCGTGGCTTTGATCATGGTGGACGTCTGGTTGTCTGTCAGCTTCTTGATGCAGCGCTGGCCGGCCACAATGTTACACACCTAACACACGCACACACACACAACCAGGGCACAATGGGTTCAGGCAGGGCCGACTACTCTACAGAGAGTCATAACGATGGGGGGAATCATCAGCAAGAATTACTCTTTTAAAAAAAAAAAAATAAAATAAAAACGACAGTATATGGTAATGTCAATAATACATGTCGTACAATAACTCAACGTATTGACTTCGTACGCATCTAATGCAACGCAAAAACAACTTTAAGTCAGTAAATACGCAAAATAAAAAATGCATAGAGTAAACATTTAAAATGGCGGCCCTTTGGGTCAAAACATTGATTCGATAAAACACATTTTAATCCAGTCTCTTAGACATGAGCGGTCCTCTGTGGCCACCGTAGTTGGCGTGCCGGGCGTCAGCCTCTGTGCTCACCTCGAGGGGCAGGTAGGTGTGCTTCTGCTCCTGCCCCACCTGCAGGCAGGGCAGGTGGGGGTACTTGAGCTGCAGGTTGTACTTCTCCCTGAAGTACTGGGCCACCGTGCGCTCCACCGTCTGCCCGTTCTCCAGCTGCAGGGGGAACCTGCACACCCACACAGGCCAGGGGGGGGGGGGTGAGTCAACGCCTGATCAGGATCCATCCATGCATCGACCCCTTGGTGTTATTCATTAAAGGTCAAAGGGGGGAAGTGCGGGCAGGACGACGGAGAATAAACAAAACCAAACCCCAGAGTGGAGGCTTGATAAATGTCACGGCTAGCTTTGTAAACAAAAAAAATATTCCTATTGTATTTACAATTTAAATAAAAAGATGTGGTGGAAGGCAGCTTCTTTAAACATAATCACCATAACCAACACCGCCGCATTAACATGCGGACAACGATGCAGCAGCTGGTCACTGCGAGGGCGTAAGACAACCCCAAACGTAACCAGGTTAAAAGGCACAGAGCTTAGGCTGGCCGGTGGTTGTCTACCAAGGGGCCCCGTGGAGCCCTGTGTGGCTGCACTGCGGGGACTATAGGAAGGGTCCTGCCAGGGTTGGGGTGGGATGTGTGTGTGTGTGTGTGTGTGTGTGTGTGTGTGTGTGTGTGTGTGTGTGTGTGTGTGTGTGTGTGTGTGTGTGTGTGTGTGTGTGTGTGTGTGTGTGTGTGTGTGTGTGTGTGTGTGTGTGTGTGTGTGTGTGTGTGTGTGTGTGTGAGCGTACGTCTGGTGGGAGGCGGGGCGGCGCGTGACGTTGCAGACCCGGTACTTGCGGCGCATGCTGCCGCAGTGCGTAACCTCCACCTTCAGACCTACGGATGGTGGACATCCTTGTGAGTGAGACATAATCAAAAAGGGCATTTTTTATTTCTTACAATCAGACATGAGGCTAGGGTTGAGGCATTGCAGTGATATTAAGATGAGCGCAAGCCGACACTTTTCTACGGCTGAAAAAAAACAAAAACGATTTTCATGGTGTATTAAAAAACATATTTAAACATAAATACTGAAGCTGTCGTTTCGACAGCTTCAGTATTTATGTTTAAATATGTTTTTTAATGTACCATGAAAATCATTTTTTCATGGTATATTCGACATTTTCCCGCCCCCCCCCCCAAGGTATTACAACATCCACAACATCCCGAGGACCGCGTCTACTCGTTTGTACTTTTTGTCATTGATTCACAAGAGAAGAGAATCCATAGGGGGTTGTGAATAACACCCGCATTACAGAACATGCACTATTGACGCGCACACACACACTATTGATGCGGTAAGCATGGACACAGAAGCGAGGGATGGGAAAAGCCAGCTGTGAGACCCGCAAATTTACAGACCACCCACCGCCGGTCGGTAGCTTGTGACTCGCGTTGCTCACAAACACAGCTTTCATCCGCCGCTGCTGCTTTCATCGCTAAACTAGGCTTAGCATCAGAAACGCACTAAATCGGATGCTCCAACCCCAGCGGGACGCGACATCCCTCTCCCATCGACGGCCTTTCCATTTAGCGCTAGACACTTTTATCCGCCCTCATTATCGAGCAGGCAGGGTTGACGCCGTTTCATGCCTGCTCACGGGTGGCTAAATGCAGAGTGCGGACATTGGGGAGGGAACCGGTCACCCCTAGACTGAGCTGTGCCCCCCCCCCCCCCAGGTCTGCCGGCGGTGGAGTGAGAGAGGTCCTTACCTTTGATCTCTTTGGTGAACTTGACGCGGTGGGAGTCTGTGAGGGGCCGCGGCTGCTCGTCGATGTTGTGGATGTCCAGGACCTCGCACATGAACTGGATGACCGGCTGGGCCTTGTAGAAGGCCGTGGCGGACACTGGACGGGCGACACAGCAGGGCGCGGGGGTTAACAGGGCGGAGCGATGCGTGGTGAGGAACGGGGGAGTGATAGCCACGCAAGGCAATTCAAAAGCTGTTTGCCTCTGGCTGTAGGGTCCCAGAATAGCAACATGCATCACTTCATATCACATTTTATAAAAAAAAAATGAATGGATCAAGAATGCTCTTTGTAATTTGAGAATTGACACAAACCCACGAAGCCTTTCAGAAAGAGAAATATAGGTCAAAACCCCTTAGAAGTAAAAATGAGTCAGAGTGGTGAAGGACCATTATTAACAAAGTATAACCAGATGATACGAGACATCCTGGTGTTCTTAATGGTGACCGTAGTCTTGTTGGAACAGTTGATTTCTTAAGATCGAACTAAAAAAACTCAAACACATCTTGAACACGCCTCCTGGGGATACAGGAGGGGGTCTGCATAGCAACTCACCGTCGATGTTGAGCATCATCTTCCACATGGCGGGTCGCACCGACTGGTGGAAGCCGAACCACACCTCCCTGCCACCGCCCAGCGGGTGGTCATAGCCCTCGGGGGACGAGAAGAAGGAGCGGCCCACCGGGGTGTACCTGGGGGGGGGGGGGAGGAGGAGGAGGTGGGTCAGTGCCGGGCTGAGGACGGAGGCACGGACGAGTTACGACATTGGGTTTTGGGGTCGTTCTTTGTAGAGCATTGTTTTTAGGTTGTTGGATTTTAGGGAGGCCTTCAGCTAAGGCACCTTTATTATAACCGCTTCAATTAGGCAGTGGGCAATGATCGTCGGTGGCTGAGAGTGAAGTCAGCGAGTGTGGTTAAATGGGAGGCATTGATCGTAAAGGGAGTCGCCTATGGGACACACACACACACACACACACACACACACACACACACACACACACACACACACACACACACACACACACACACACACACACACACACACACACACACACACACACACACACACACACACACCAAGTTCCAGCTCTAAGCACAGGGGTTGTTCTTTTTATAGTTCTTTAGTTTTCATATATAGTTAATAATGCTTTTCCATGCTTTACTAAGCAAGATGCTATGATAGGAGCTATGGTAGGTGATGAGGCAATACTACATACAAGTTTAGATGCTATGCTAGGTGCTACATGATGATATTATCATTTTATTACTTGATAAACTGAATTTGATATTATTAAACTAGGTGCTAGAAAATAAATCAAATATATTTATCAGTATTGAATTAATTCTAGTTCTTGCTTCGGATCCAATGCTAGGAACTAAGCTAGTTGCTACGCTAGGTAACAAGCTAGATGCTATGCTAGCCACCAGCCGGATGAAACTCAACAACTTGCTAGAGATTCCCAGTCGGATGCTATTCTAGGTACTAAGGCTAGCTCCTGCGCTCTAAGCCATAAGCCGTCGGGACGCGACACAGGGGCTGGGGACTCACTTCATGGAGGGCAGGTGTCGGAGCACCACATCGACGGCGTGGACTGGGTTGGTGCTCAGCGGCTTGTCCAGGTCCAGGGGCTCGGGCACCCCGCGGCCCTGCAGCACCTCGTGCAGCATGTGCCAGCTGACCAGCGACACAAACTTGATGGACACCTTGAAGGGTCGGTCCTTGCCTCCTTCGCCCGGCAGCGTGACGTCCAGATCCACCTGAAGACCAGGGGCGGCGGGGGGGTGGGCATGTGTTAGCGCAAGCGCTAGCCTGTCGAGTAGCTAGCTCCATGCAGACGGGGCAGAATTAGAACACTCGCGGGTTAGCCTCGCGGACTAGCGCGGGGGGCAACGAGAGACACGCTAGCTTAGCTTCACGTCGCAAAACACAAACCGCTGCCAACACGGATTCTTGCAGAGATAGCGGAAGAACGCAGACTACAAAAGCTACGACTGGCTCTAGTCGGTGAAATGAGCGTTGATTTTATCTCGAAGATCCCCTTCAGGGAGGTGGGGGAAGGGGCGCTCTGGGACAGATGTTAATTTAATCAACCGAGACGGGAGTGAGACTGATCCCTGCAGGTCGCAGCCTGCGTGGTATGCCTGCATGCGCTGCCTCTGCAGGCCCTTACCCCAGCCGTGGCCACGGGCAGTGGGTGCGCGGTGTAGAGGCTCCTCTTGCCGTCGTACACTGGCCGGCGGTCGCCGAAGATGGTCACCTTGAAGTGCTGCACCATGGAGTCCACCACCTCCCTGACGGAGCACACCACCACCACAACAACACGTTTGGTAATCAGCAAGGGCATCGCGTCGGCATGTCTTGACTGCCAGACGCCGCAGATAAGACAAGAGTACAAATACTGGGTTTGATTGAACTAGTGTGGTTGATAAGGTATAGGCGTATAGAGAGGTGACGGTTCTGCACAAGGCTTACTACTGCATTTATTACTTCATCTGATTCATTGCTTAAGCCCTTATCAATAGCCTTGCACAGACTTTTTGATAAAAAAAGTTCCTGGTTAGATCTGGTTATGCATTAGTTTCGTGAAACAAACGTATATGCATGATACTACAGTACATTATAATTTTGATACACATACCCTGTATGGTCATATATATTTGAATTTGGGCGTGCGTGTTTGTGTGTATATTCTTGTGTATATATGCATGCCTGTTTGTGTGTATATGGGGTAGTGTGTGTGTGTGTGTATTCTAGTGAATGTGTGTGTGTGTGTGTATTCTAGTGAATGTGTGTGTGTGTGTGTGTACCTGTTGACGCGCCGCGGACACTTCTCAGGCTTGATGTCCACCTCGTACAGGTAGACATCGATCTTGGGGATGTCCACCTGGAAGCAGTTGGCCAGCAGCTTGATGGGCTTCCCCATGGTGCCATAGCCCGGTCGCCGTGGCAACGAGAAGAGGGCCTGGGCCCCTGCGGCTCCTGAGACCACAACAAAACCCACGACGGGAGGTCAGTGTCTGAGAGGGTACGGGGTTCGATCCCCGTCCTCCCGGAGCCTCACCCTACCTGCTCCTTAAAGACGTGCGTCTGAACGCACCTCACGCCGGGTTGAATAAAGTTATATATCGCAGTGGGACTGATTTCAACCAGCTCGAAGCCAAATCCAGTAACCCAGACATAGCTCTAGTCAATGCCACATGATTTTAATTTCAATGATGTAAAAACACATCCTATAACTGAGGTATCCTACAAATAAGATAATGCTCGCCAGCCCGTACCTCATCAACAGGCCCAAAACCACTCGCACCACCCAGCAGAGCTAGTAGTAGTTCGCCTCACACAGTTGCACAGACAGTTTTTCAATTATAACTAACTGCATACTAAGTGGGAAGGGCGAAACATTAAATACGGCGACTTTAAGAAACGTATGAAATCATGATTAGTTTTAAGTCAAAAAGCATACACAACACAACTGTTTGAAAAATTCACTGCTTACTGTGAAAATAAAACACTGTTTGTAGAGTCGTAGAGCGCTTATGCAAGTTTTAAAAAAAAAAGGGCAGAGTGTGAGATTGCCTCTGCAGAATAACAAAACAGTACGTTGCAGCATATGTTACAACCACTTAAATTAACAGCTGGAATACAAGCCAGCAGCCCGCCTGACTTCATTTTAATATATTTGCACATAGTTCTGAAGAGATAACCGCCTTAACCCACGTCATATTCACATTTAGGAGGGAATTAGATCATGTTCCCATGTAGGCAGGAAAGATGGGGGTTGAGCAGAGTTTAGTGGAGCATTGACACATTTGTTGAAATAAGTGCTTCAGACACAACGATCGGAGACTGTGCCTTGTTTAGAAACACCAAAAATTCCCACCAATGGCCCTCCTTTTCCCTCTGGTGTGCCGTTGCCATGCCAACAGAACACACCTGGTAACCCTTTCTCTATGGCAACCAACTGCCGGCTGATGTGAAGGGCAGGTGCGTCCACATTTGTCGTACTTATCTTTTGAGGGCCCAGAAGGAAAAGCTGTATCTTTTTCGTACTTCCAATTTATTTGTGACGTTTTAAACTATGTTTAGGTAGAAAACACCTACACTACACAAACCAGGCATTCTTTTGGATTGAAGCACAGACTTAAAAGAGAAAAGGATTCAATAAAAAGAGAATGCATAAGCTACAATCCAATTGCCTTGTGATAACGCTTATTCAGAAACCGACTAGAATCTCGCACAATAAGACAATTGTGCTTGATTTCACTACAGTATAGCATGGTGAATACAAGGTAAATTTGGTGATTCATTCTAACGATCTCGTCGATACCATCATTGTATGCCTGCCCATAATGTCCAATCCGATAGCCAGACAGCCAGCACACAGACAATCAATATCGCACAGGCTACCGTGCTCCAAACATAAAGTACCTTTATAGCCAGTGGGCAGAGGTAGATTGACTATTTCTGGTGACGACAATCAATTACCGGTGGATGTGGCAAAAGGAGTATTCAATGGCTGCTGTAGCCATGGCAACAGCCGGTGTGAAAGACAAGCCACTCCGTCAAACGGAAGCGAGTCAGTGCAGGCGTCCGCGATGGACCTACGGTACGAAGCCAGGCTTCAAGTACACCTGACGCCGCCGTGATCACCATCTGCCACGGACAGCCGTGACGTCGAGAAAGGAAACGAGTGGGACTGGTTTCAGCACTAGACACAACCACTCAGCAGCATCACCATGGATAAAAAAAATAACTAAACAATCCCGTTCAAATATTTGTCAACTATAGTTTAGGACGACTGGAAACAGCCCATGTATACAAGAACTGTGTAACTTTCACTTTCGACCAACATCGGTGTAGTATATTCAAACAGCGTCAGCGACCCTGCCCTTTGAAGTTTGACCCCATAAAGTCACAGTAGGGCTCCAAACAAGCACAACAGATGACCGGTCTACCAATACATGTGCGGTGGTCCAAGTGGAGCCCCATAAAGACCATACCGCGCTTATTTAAAAACAACCGGCGTGCCATGAATGGCAACCACCGAGAATACCGCACCTGATGTTCCGATTTCCATTCATGGGGTCTCTGTCCGGTCACCCCGGCTCCCGATATGGAAAGATTAGCGCAGGTTCCTCTGCGACTTGGCGTTACAGCCCTGGTGGCTGTCACTTCAGAGTTCCCCCCACACCACCACCCCCACGGCTTGGGTCGCTGTGTGGAACCGGGCCGCTTCGAGGGGTTCACTCTCCCAACACCAGAGTTTCCTCCTTCCCTACCCTCTGCTTTCGTGTCAACTGTCAGTCGAAAGTTGACCTAATCGTGTCACCGTCGACCGGTCCGTCCGTCAAAGCCTCGCCCCGCGCGTTACCTCTGAAAAGAAACGAGGGGAAAACGATCAGTGTTTATTCGTCGGACGAGGATTTCTCCCCGGCGAGGGAGTGAGATTAATTCGGTTAGCGTTAGCATCGGCTAACGTCATTAGCTTAGCTTGAGCTAGGAAATTAGCCTCGTACGAGTCAAATTTCAGGCAGATTTCAACGCCAATGTTGTACCTGTTTTAAAAATGGACCCGTCGTGAGTACTGGTCCGCATGACACAGGTCGTTCGGCGATGTCGAGCCGGTAGAAAAGGACCTGGGTAGCCGGCGTCCTCGCCTCGGTAGAGAGACCGGTGTGAACTCTAGTGTGCCGGCCAGCCTCTCCGCCTCCGTGAGGGAAACCCGTCAGGAAATACCGACCCGGGGAAGCGGCGTAATTTCCCGTTTCGCAAATCAAACGTCATGTATGATTGGGCACGTTTTGGGGGGGCTTATCGGTGAAACGGTGTCTATTTTAAGCACAAGATAATTCCCCGACATTATAATTGAGACCATTATCTAAAGAAAATATATTCATTCTCACACAACGGTATGACTATAAGGAGTTTTTGAAGGTAGGATTGCGCATGTGCAAAACTGAAGAGTGTAAAGTCTGATAAGTCAATGAGGCGAGATTGGTTGTGTGACACTCTACAATCACTGCTCAGAATCCCAAGGATGGGGATAGGATTTCAGTTAATATGAGTTCCAGCTCATCCATGATCGTACTGGAAATGAAATATGTACATAGAAACATGTCTCAACGATGCAACAAAAGGAAACCAGATTGATGGACTTGAGTAAAGGACTTAAGTAAAGCAGAAGCCAAAAGTCTAATGAAGAGAAACAATACAAGCAAATGTCAGAGCTAGTGGGAGGGAGTTAGGGGAAGACATTGACAGATAGCATCCAAATGAAGATCAGGAATGTAGGGCGGTGCATGAAAGAGGAAACTGCTATTACAGGGATGCGATTGGAACATACGATAAGAGAGTGGCCATCTAACATGTTTTCATGTAAATAAATGTCTGTTAATTAAATAGTTGTCGCCGAATGAGTTAACACAACGGTTATAAAGGGGTTGGCCTATTGATGAAAGCCGTTGCATTTGCAGTATTTACCTAATGGGTATTTATGGCCACATACGGGAGGCGGCAGGTGTCCCAAGGACAACGAAACGGAAATCCTATAGATCTCCACATTACATTGTACATTGTTTACGATAAAGGGGCATCTTAAAAGTTGATGTGATCATTCAGCTGAAAGAAACAGTGTACGATATTGTTTACTCTGTACCAACTATAGAGATCAGAGAGTGAAGGGGTAAAGGAGTTTCGAATATTGGGTAAACCATCGAGATGAGCGGGGATGAGCGCCTTGATTTAGTACCTATCTGTTGTAAACAAAATAGATATTTTGAATTTAAGTTATCATTCATTTGCGGTTTTGTAAGTATTGTGTTTATGTGTTTTAGTTTGTGGGTTTTGCTTTTTATGAGAATTATGATCCCCGATTCCTACTCCTGTTCAGACGGTGGCGGTAACGCACCGGGATGATGGGAGAAGGAGTAATGCGCACTCCGGTCGGCAGATGTCTCTGTAATACGCATTTATAATTGTAGCCATCAAAACAAAGCGAAGAAAATAAGCAGGAAAGGAAACTGTGGACTTTGCATTGAAACTTGACAAGTGGCAGCATTTGTTTAATTGTTTTACACTTAATGACGCAAACGATTATTTTCATCCATTCGTCAGTTTCATACTGACGTGGCCTTACTTGACACATATGCAGATCAGTGTTATGAGTAATCGACCAAAGTTGCCCTGTCAAACAGAATGGATAAAGTGATCAACTGTTTCACCAAGAAACCCGACGCTGTGGCCAGGCTGGTATGCTTCCCCTGGGCAGGTGGAGGGTCCATACACTATGCCCGCTGGGGGAGGGTCTTCAACGACTCCATTGAAGGTAAGGCAATATGGAAGAGGAGGAGGAGGGGGAGATTGTGTGTATTAAGTCGATACGAATGTTCACATACATCACGTGTATTACTGTTCCCTCTTTATGAAATGTAAATGTAACCAGGAGAAAACCTGATCTGTTTTCTTGTCACGTTTCTTCCTCTTGCAGTTTACTCTGTGAGACTCCCGGGCCGCGAGACTAGGGCCAAGGAGAAGTTCTTCCAGAACATGCAGCAGATTGTGGACGAAATCGTAGAGGCCCTCCTGCCAGCTCTGAAAGAGAAGCCATTTGCCTTCTTTGGCCACAGGTATGGTATGAATAAGGCTCAGGAATATAAACGTTCTGCCTTCACCCTGACCTCTGACCTAACCCCCCCCCCCCCCCCCCCCCTCACCTGCCTTGTCCCAGCTTCGGGGCGATGACGGGCTTCGCCGTGGCGGACTCTCTGAAGCGGCTCCACGGTCTAGAACCAGTCCATCTGTTCCTGTCTGGGGCGTCAGCCCCCTACGTGAGTGACACCCCCCCAGCCCCCCACCCTCTGACATTCAAACCCCTGTTCTATCTTTAGCCTCACCTCCCAGCCGGCCTGGTAATTAAAACCCACCCCAGGCCTAATTTGTCCCATCCCCCCCCCCCCCCCCCCCCAGTCCGAGATGCGGATCGGCGCCCCCAAAAGGAGCGAGTTGACTGACGAAGAGTTCCTCCAATGGCTGAGCTCCATAGGGGGCACGCCCCCCGAGCTGCTAGCCAATCCCGAGGTGCTGAAGCTGTTCCTGCCCGCCCTGAAGGCGGACCTGCATGTAGTGGAAAACTACAGGTGGGCCGACGTGATTGGCTGGATTTGAATATGGATCAATGTAGTTGCTTTCAGGGCGGGGGTCTGTGTTGGAGATGGGTCGTGTATGGATGTTTTGTCATTATCGTTATGCAGTCAATGGCCTTTAGGCGTTCGAATCATTGGCTGATAGCAAGAAGGTTCCGCCTTTAGTGGAGTTGGTATGTTCTTACAGCGTTTGTCTGCATAGCTATAACGAGGGGGTGCCAAGTTGAAAACGAGGTCAGCCCCTGACCTTTGACCTTGTAGGTCATCGTTACAATGTTGACTCACCCTTCCCAGCTAAGCGAGTTAAGCGTTTGATCCTTATCAAGCCTTAAAGGTTCAAAAGCTGATATTAACCAAAATTAAACCATTACACAAGGTTAAATATCTACCGTGGGGTATTGCTGAACAAAAATGTCTGCATTTTGTTGCCAAAAATTCCATTCCAGATCCCTGTCTTTAATAGCCGACTATTGTGCTGGTATTTTTAACCGTAGATTGTGCTTTGTTAATCCAGGTGTGACCGACCGACCAGGCCCTTGCTGTCCTGTGCGGTCACCTGCTTCGACGGAAAACAGGACGTACCACATGACCTGCGGGGTGAGAGACCGTAAAGACCCCGTCATGAAATGTCAAAAATCTCTCCATGTTCCTCATTCAAATGCCCCCAGCCAGCCATAAACGTTAACAACCAAGATGGCGGCTGGATGAATGAGGCCCCTACCGTAGCATTGATTCACCACAGTCCCCTATATGGAACATGTGTAACCATGGTGATTGAAAACCGTTAGGGGGGGGGTTGCTTTGCCCGCAGCCGGAGGATGTTGTTTGTCATTGTTGAATCGGTAATGTGTGTTCATTCTTAACTGTGTCCCGGTTTGATCACCGTTTATGAAGCGTTTATTTATTCCTACAGCGTGGAAGGAGATGTCTTCGGGAGACTTCACAGTCCGGATGCTGGATGGAGATCATTTTTACCTGAAGGACTCAGCGAATGAGAAGGTGCTGATAGACTTTATCACCAAACACCTGGAGACCTCCGAGATGGACTACCTATAAACCAACGCTGACTCAATATTTATTTGACATTATATTTGTTTGTCACTCATTTCTATACCATTCCAGCTCTAACAAAAGTGTAATAAGTGTTGTTCTTTATTTATAAACAATCATGCCTATGTTATTATTCTCATAAGTACCAGCGATTATTAATTATGTTTCGATCTCCATTTTGATTAGCTAATGGTTTCGAAAAAGAAAAAATGCATTTAAATCGTTTTTATTGCTAAACACACATTTTCAAAAGGACATGAGATCAAAGGCATTTCCACACGTTCTCTTTAGACTTGATAACTACATACTAGTAACCTCTTAAACTGTGGACAGAGCAAACAAAGTGAATAAATATATATATATATATGTTACATAAGTTACTTTTAAAGCAGTGCTTACGTTTGATTGACCTCAAACCCGCACACATACATCATTTTACAGTACAGAGTATTAATCAAATACTTGACCTTCTTAGTGTTTATCCAAGGAAAATCTCTATATGTACATACAATCTTTAAATTAAGTATCCTCACATTCATGGGTAGCATTGGACAAAAACGATATTCAGGTATATCGATTGTATGGCAATGGAGGGACAAAAACACATCAATAGAACCATTCCATGTCCCTTGTGCAACCTGTAACTTTTATGTGTTCAATCAAGGGCAACCTAAAGGCAATCTTAGATCAACAAGAAGCAGAGGTTTTGACCGTACAGGACAGGAAGGAGAAAACCAAAGCAAGAGGATAAGGGAAACAAAAGATCAAAAAGGAGAAATCACAATACACCCGCAGGGTCATTTCAAAAGCCAGGCTGTGCAAAGTCTGAGGTTGCTCACGATTGTGTCTGGCAGCTGAGACCGCCTGTGGATAGAAGGTGTCTGTGTGTGTGTGTGTCTGTGTGTGTGTGTGTCTGCGTGTGTGTGTCTGCGTGTGTGTGTGTGTGTGTGTGTGTACACTACAAATGGCTGCCCTCGTAGGAGGGTGGAGATGGAGGGCGGAGGGACGATGGTCGCGGGGGTGGTGGCAGCGGCGGTGGTGGAGACTGTGAAGACTGAATCCTCTGGAGGTCAATCTCGTCCAGCTGGAAGGGGTCGGGGGACTGGGCGCTGATTCGCTGGGGGGCCAGGCGTCGCAGGTTCCTGGGGGTCACGGGCTGGTTAAGCTCCGCCCCGAAGCCAGCGCCCCCGTCGGGTGGAGCCTGGGTCAGCCACGCGGGCGCCGGGTGGAGCGCGCCAAGGTTCTCCACGTCCGGCATGAAGGCCGGGTTCTCCACGCCAACTAGACCAACGAAGAAGAAAATGAGGGAGGAAGACGATGACTTGGGAAAGAGCTGTTGGTTTGTTGACAGCACAGGGCTGTGCACCAATAAAGGAGGAAGTGGTTGAGTCTGAGCGTGATAACATCAGAACGGCCAGTTGGTCTGTTGACGTCCAAAGAAATGTACATTTGGTTTATAAAAATGTCTTCTTTCTCAGGTGAGAAGGAAGACAAGACTTTCGATGTTTGGTTTGAACCTCAAACCAAACATCAATTCTAATTGTTACTTTATACACGATTTCGTCCTTATTTTGAATTACATCCATTGGTTTACTTTAGACTTTCGGCTAGTATTTGTATTTGAGTCGAGTATCTATCACTAACATGGAGGTCAGTTGTATTAAAGGTGCTAACCTCCCACTCTGTAGCTCACTCTCATGGGGAACGAGTTGCCATGCATCGGACCAGCGGAGGCGCCGCTGGGCTCCGGGATGTCAAAATCTAGAAAGAAAAAAAAGAACTTGTTTTAAAGTGGGCAAGAAAGTTTCGAATACATTTTATTTGAGAATATTTTTGTTATTTTGAGTTTGCAAAAATAGAAACAGATGCACACCTGAATCACTATACGCACGGCTCCTATCCCAATCGGTGTTTTTTCCATTCGCCATCTGTGTTGATGCAGAAGAGTAAAGTAACGGTCATTCGCAACATCATTTCAACCATCAAAGCAGCGTAATTCAGTTGCAACGCCCCCTAGCGGCGATATTGAAAACAACGCTTTGAGCCAAACCTTCTGCATGTTATCTTTCTTTGAGTCCCTGATGATTTTGTTTCCGGTCTTGGCCTTCTTGAAGGACTCCAGGCGGGTCTGCATGGTTCTCTGGAGGATCTCCTGGACCTCGCCCTGGTCTTTGTTGATTTCAAAGTGAGTCCTGCTGTATCTGTGTCTGTGCTGTGAGCCACAATGACGACATGTAACGTGTGATTGTGTATCAATTGATGGAATACAATTGCACAAGTACAAAGTACCTGTATCCATAAATAAAGGTTCTGCTTTTATTTAAGTAAAATATATATAAGCGCTGTTTAATTTGAACCAATTTGATTTGACATCATTGATTTGCATTGTAGGCCTATTGTTCAATTATATTATTCTATGACGAAAAGGTAATCTCCTATCTTCCATTTTAGGGTGGAACCATAGAGATATTTGACATTGTATTGTATTGTATTCATCTCCAACCTGTTTCCTTCCTTTATAGAGGTTTTGTTGCAGAAGTTCGTGTGAGTTGACATTCGTGCCATTCATGTCCTGATCCATCTCCAAGCTCACTGAGGGAATTTCGTGTCTTCTGCAGGAAAGAGAACACAAACGACATGTTCAGGTTTAGTAGAGTTCAGTAGAGTTCAGGTTTAAAGTAGACAGCGGGTACGGTGGCTTATTGCGACCATCAGATGGCAGTGTTTGGGTTGTTAGTTGTTCATGTAAAAGCGTTGTCATAACATTGAAATGTTGTTGGTCCTGAATCGAATTAGCTGAGCTAATTAGATTGTTTTATTGCTGTTATTATAATTAGTAGTATAAATAGGCTATTACATGTTACTTCAGAAGCAATGTTAGGGAAAAAAGAGTTAAAAAGATAGACAGAGCGCAAAATAAACAGAAATAACGAAAGTAAGAAAATACATAGAAAGAGAGAAAAGAACAAAAGGAAGAAAGGAAGAAAAAAAGAAAGACAGAAAGAAGGAAATGATGAATAGGATTAATATGCGATCCGCCCAGGTTTGTCAACTGGATAAGACCGCGCTGATTGTCAGGTCCACTCACAGGTAGGTGGGATAGGGAACCGCGTCGCTGGTGGCGTCCGCCATGATGTCTGGCACCATGTCCGACATGTCGTCATCAAACTTCTTCTTGAAGTCCACCACGGCGGTCTTGTTCCGTATGAACTCCAGGGATCCTCGTCTCTCGCCCTGTGCCATTAATCAACAACCCTAATGAGTTCCTGGCGGCCATTAACGACTCATTCATCTAACCAATTAGCCTAGCCAGGGTTATCACAGTGGATTGAACTGAAGTACTTAAGGCATGGAGCAATTAGGAGGTAGCATACTAAACAGTCGATTCACTGATGGGTTGAGTCCTCTTAGGAAAATAGTGAAGCGCTTTGACTGTAGACACTTCCATCCAATGGGACTTAAAGCCAATTCAGATAGATGTCATTAAGGAGCAGCTGAGAGTAATGAGCCTCTCGCTCCATGATGCTTACAGTTGGACTGAAGTACATTAGGGGGGTTTTGAAGCCAGAACCCTACAACTCGGAGTCAAACCCACCTCCTGCACGTAGCTCACGGCGTCCTTGAGGTTGAGCTGGTGGAAGATGTTGAAGAGGTGGTCGCGGTCCTTCCGGGCCGAGGGCTTCATCAGCAACCAGGAGAGGTACTTCCCCTCAAAGGTGTTCCACCTGCACAGACCCGCACACACAGACTCATCGTTTGGTACACAGACTCACACCTCCGGTGGAATAACCAAACGAAAACCTCAGACAGATTGAATGCTGTGTGACCACCTACTTGTCCCTCATGTTGTTGTGGCCTATCTGTCCCGAGATGTCCTCTACGGCCACCAGCATGTGGTCAAACACCTGTGAGGAGAGTCGCCTTGGTTACCACACATGGTGTACATCTATATTAGTGATTAATATAGATTGTAATGTGGTCATGTGAGTCGCTAACGTTACCACACACGCATATGAGTCTTGAGTGGAATGGTGTACATCTGTGTTATTGAATGTGTGTAAGTGTATTCCCGGCACGTTACCTTATTCTGCACTTTTTCGATGAGCGAGAGATCTGAGTTGGCGGCCTTCTTGACCTTCAGCCAGTTGACCAATGGCTTCAAGGTGATTCCCTGCAACCAGGAAGTTTTGATCCAGTCAAGTCAGTCCGATCTTTTTTCTATTTTGTATGTTAGCTAATGTACATTTTGTGTAAGGCTATGTGACGCGAAAAGAGCCAAAGAGAGCCAATTTTTAAGGCTCAACAACCAAAATAAGAGATGCCATGATTGGTCTAAATGAGCCTTGAGCGGTCGAAAATAGGAATTCTTTCATTTAAAGGCAGACAGAGTCAACCGGAACAGATATTTTCACAAAAGATCTGACGGACTAATGGCTGATGGATGTATGCATGGTGCAGTGTGGTGTAACTCATGACGTCATGTCACCTGGAGAATAACAGTGAAGTACACCACGATGAGCGTAGTGGAGATCATGAGGTTCCTCTCCTTTATCTTGCTCTTCTCCAGCATCACGGCCAGGCCGTACGCCACGGCCCCCCGCAGGCCACCGTAGCTCATGATGACCTGATCGATGTACTCCACGGGAACCAGGCGGAACTTATTCAGGATCCAGGTGAGGAAGAACACACCTGGGTCAGCGAAACATCCATGAGAGTGAGAGTGGGCATCGTTGACCTTTGACCTTTGAAAGTCCTCACCGTACATGCAAGGAATTTGTCTTGTTTTGTACGGTTGTTCACGGAATAAAACAAAATACACAAAGTCCTGTTCAGGAATAAAAATATATGCCAAAGTATTACCTACAAAATATTACATTTATAAAATCCAAACCATAAAAGAAAAGATATTTAGAATGTCTTTTTTTGGATTACAAATATAAATTGTGCACAGAGTTTTAACCAATGACGCTACGGCACGCGGCATCTCACGCCCAACCAGAAGCGAACGAGCATCATGACTCACCTATGAACCTGTAGACGAAGATGAAGAGGAGGGTGAGCAGGATGAAGCCCGTGTTCCACACCCAGATGCCCCGGTCGATGGCGGAGATGCCGAGGAAGAGGAAGATGATGGTCTCCGAGCCGTTGGCCAGCACCTTCATGGCGTGCTGGACGGTCGCCACCGACGCCTCGTCCATGTTGGCCTTGATGTAGCGCTGGCAGGCGATGCCCGTGAACACGATGCTGAGCGCCGCAAACAAACAAACAAACAAACAAACAAACAAACAAACAAACAAACAAACAAACACAAGGTCATGTTTTCATACTGTTGTTATGTTGTTTGGCCGAACACAATCCAAAACTCAACAAACAAACACACAAACAAACAAACACGAGGTCATGTGTTCATACTGTTGTTATGTTGTTTGGGAGAACACAATCCAAAACTCAACAAACAAACACACAAACAAACAAACACGAGGTCATGTGTTCATACTGTTGTTATGTTGTTTGGCAGAACACAATCCAAAACTCAACAAACAAACACACAAACACGGGGTCATGTGTTCATAATGTTATTATAGTGTTATGGTATTGGAGTATTTGGAACCCTATCCAAACCTCAATAATCAAACTGAAACATACGCAAAGTCCTGCGTTCAGGTCTTGGTATGGATGTACGACGCGTTCAGAAAGCAAAGTTTTTCATTTGGATGTGTCTCAAACTGGACGGCTTGAAAGAATGTATCAATTGAAGCAAACAATTTTGGTTTTTGTTGAAATGTTGAATTTCGCTTGAAAATAAGATTTGTTTATGCACCTCATATGCAATATAGAGGTTTGGTTCACTGCTCATTTAAGGAAAGATTTCATGGAAATGTTTCCCTTTCTGGGCAATACTACATAAATACTAGTACTAAATACTCCAACTCACTTATAAGGCCAGCCAGTGTCAACTACACGCAAACAAACACAGACATAACACATGTAAACGACATTAGCCAGGTCATGTGACCTCCAAAGCACTCACGCCAAGATTGCGGAGAGGGACAGCATCTCGGCGGTGAGGTAGGACAGGTATCCCAGGATGAAGATGAAGCCCGGCTCGATGATCCGGATGTTCTTGGTGACCCGGGTCACCAGGCAGATCAGGACCCCGAACACCAGGCCCAGCAGGGAGCCACCGAAGGCCACCACGAAGAACGACACTGAGAGAGACACAGAGGGAGAGAGAGGGGGGGGGGGGAGGGAGAGAGGGGGATGGACAGAGAGAGAGAGAGACAGGGAGAGAGAGAGACAGAGAGAGAGGGAGGGAGAGAGAGACAGAGAGAGGGAGGGAGAGAGAGACACAGAGGGAGAGAGAGAGAGAGAAAGACAGAGGGTTAATGAATTGTATTTTTGATTGTTGTTTTTTACATTATTTAACTTTTTCCGTGATTTGGCCATGTATGGGTACCCATGCCAACAATGAAAGGTACCCAGAGAGACCCATCCTGATAATCATACCTATTCCTTTGACAATCTCTGCAGCGTCGATGGCAGGGCCGCCCAGAGACACAAACCCATCAAAGACGTTGAAGAGCACCTGAAGGAGGGAGAGAAGAAGAAGATGAGAAACAATAATTCCTTATCAGGTCCTCCAGTATCATCAGTGTACCCCGTCAGTCCCAAAGGTCATAACAACCGGTTTAAACCGGTACACATCCGCAAGTCTACAACCAATCCAACCGCCTTCATAAAGAACCACACACACACACACACACACACACACACACACACACACACACACACACAGACAAAGACACAGACAGACAGCCAGACAGACAGGAAGACTCGTCTGAGGAAGAGGAGGGCGCGAGGGCCTGAACACCCACCACGGTGACGCCGTCGTTGAGCAGCGACTCTCCGAACACCATGATGAAGAGCACCTCGTTGACGTGCACCTGCTCGAACACGGCGAGCACGGCCACGGGGTCCACGGCCGCGATCAGGCTCCCGAACAGCAGGTACTGCAGCAGGCCAATCTCAATGTCCCCTGGGGAGGGAGAACCACAGGGGGCCACGGTCAGTACCCAGGATGCAACACTTCCCCCGAACTCTCTAACATCGATCTTGATGCACGTGCTCTTCGTCCAGATAGACGGATGACAGTGAGGAGGAGTGTTGCATCGTGGGTACTGACGTGACCACGGGCGTGTACCCACAATGCAACCCCCCTCCCCTCTCTTACCCATGGCCCCCCCCCCTCTCTTACCCATGCCCCCCCCCCCCCTCTCTTACCCATGCCCCCCCCCTCTCTTACCCATGGCGCCCCCCCCCCCTCTCTTACCCATGGCGCCCCCCCCCCCCCTCTCTTACCCATGGCGCCCCCCCCCCCCCCTCTCTTACCCAATGCGCCCCCCCCCTCTCTTACCCATGGCGCCCCCCATGTGGCAGCCCCACAGCGACAGCCCCACCGAGGCGGCGTTCCAGCAGGTGCCGATGATGGCGTAGACGAGGATGGCGCCCAGGTTGCTGAAGAACAGCTTGTTGGGCATGGTGTAGCCGGCGTCCAGGATGACCTGAGGCAGCAGGTAGAAGAAGAAGACGGTGGGCGTCAGCGTGAAGGTCTGCACCTTGTCCGCCGCCCAGATCACGCCGCCAATCAGGAAGCCGAAGCAGATGAGCAGCGCGCTCTCCGGGATGTAGTTGGTGACCGAGTGGTTGGCCTCGATGACTGGGGGAGAGAGGGAGAGAGAGAGGGAGAGAGGGGGGGAGGGGGTTAATGTCGGAGGGCTGAGGTGGGAGGGATGCGAGAAATTGCGGATTACACTTTTTTTATTGCACTTTTTTTATATAATTGTTTTTTTTTATATTATCTAATATATTATTTATTATTATATTTATTAAACTAAATCTGTATCACTGATTGGTTCACAGCCATTCATCGTTCCAAAATATAATTTCAAAAACCGTTAATGACAACCTGTTTCTGTTGAACGTCAATCAAAATATGTCAACTGCCACATTTAGGTTGGGTGGCGCTCCAGGGTTCACCAACACAGTGCCCAGCAAGGAACATATGAGGCGCCCGCAGGCCTGTTCTAAACATAGCACTACTCATTCTTGAACAACTCTTTCCCACCTTTTCATTGTTGAGAATTATTGTGAGAAATCATTATTATTATAAATTTTATTTGAGGGCGCACTTTCATAGCACTCAAGGTCACCTTACAGGGCAGTGTTTAAAAACAAAATCAACAATCATAAAAAACACAAGATGAGTATCGTTAATAGAAATATATAACTAAAGGCAAACTGAGCAAATTTGTTATTTCAGAAGAGTATAAAATAGGGTGCCCTTCGAATGACTCAGTATGAAGTAGCTCTCATGTTCAAAAAGGTTGGTGACCCCTGCTCTAGGGCATCATCCAAATGTATTTCCCCGTTTGTTATTGTTTGTTGCTGCTGCAAGACAACCAATCGCTGTTTATAGGCGAGAGGATTTAATTAGTAAGAACGCGAGCGTCCGCTCCTATCCTACGTCATCGCGTGGAACTGTCGTCAGATGTGGTGAGAGAAAGAGTCACGTGCGGCCGTCGCCAAACCGCCGCCCTCCATCCGGAACGATTCCGTCGTTTCCTCAGAGTAGTTATGGTCGTCTGTTGATTTAGCTTCGCCGTTTTCCTTTCATGCACATTGAAGTTTTGAAACTCAGACATTCGCCAAGAACACTTGCCAATGATCAACTCTTGCGGTCGTACTACTACCGTCGTGGTTGGTGTATAATTAACATGCAGGATAACCTGAGTGCGTGTCCATAGGAGGATGGACGCATATATAACGCAAATTGTTTCCCTTGGTTAGACTTGTTTTTGTTTTGGGTCTATAATGCTTTCTCTCTTTTTAAACGGGATTCCCTCTCTGAAATAACCTATGCATAAGCTAAATTGAGATACGTGGGCCTTATAGTTTTAAACATGGTTGAGCTCACCTTATATTTGGATATGGAGTACCTACATGACCACGTGTTGCTTTATAGGAAACACCCAAACCAAGCATCAATCCAAAGGCCTGCAGGGCTGAGCTTTTGATGTTAGATATCTTTCATTCATTCTAAGGGTCAATTGGGTTACAGATTAAGTTGGGCACACTTGGGCTTGGAAATGTTCAATAGCTCTGTTGATATAAGCTAGTCTTTGCTGGACCATTAAACTCAAAAGTGCACTTTTGTTGTGTGTGCTCCGGAGGTATTGTGGAAGGTTACTTGAATTAGTTATGGGCCTACCAGAGAGACAGAGTTATTGAGAAGCCATGATAAACAACAAATAGCCTTTTGCTAATCAGTAGGCATTAGGCTAATGGGTGCATTAGACGCTGTATTATTAGATATGATTTATCATTGTTTGTTTTACTGTCATGAATAGATAATAAAAATCAACTCTTAATCAGCAGTGAGAGTGACTTCTGGGCATGCGTACACAACTCTGAAAAATGGAATGTGCATAAAATGTTATTTTGGGAGCACATGATAAGGCTGATAGTACTCTTGGCTATTATCATAGTAAGGCTATTTTTAACGCATTATTGTAACTGTATCATTTTCATAGGGAGTCAATGACACCTTAAATAGATAGTTATAATAGTCCTATTCAAAGCGTGGTCTTTCTGTTCATTATTAGTTCTGCATAGAGCCCATGATTTATTTCCTTTTAAAGGGATCTTTCCTGTTGAAGATAGCATCGCTCAAAGCTCTTTTGTTTTGTGTGTTCCTGCAGTACAGTGTCGCTATTCTTGAAGTCGTGTTGCACAACGTTAGTTTAATTATACAAGTGTATTTCTCGCCCATTACAAAGTAGTAGATAGATGGTTAGAGAGAGAGAGAGAGAGAGAGAGAGAGAGAGAGAGAGAGAGAGAGAGAGAGAGAGAGAGAGAGAGAGAGAGAGAGAGAGAGAGAGCAATAGATGGATAGATATAGATTTGTTAGATAGATTGTTTTTTCCCAACATTGATTTAACTCAGACTGTGTGTGGTGTGTTATCAGTATTTTTCAATTCTTATCAATATGAACGGCTCACATGATCACCTCTCAGCCGATAAAAAGTGATATTACCCAATGCGCTAAAATCCCATAAATAAATAATCTGATTATTTGAATCTTTATCTTCCTCTGAGTTGCACTGCTCTGTTTACTCGGTGCGGCTGTAACTCCTGACTCTCTCCCGAGGTTACACAAGAATATCCTTTTATTCCCGAAAGGGCAATAAAGATAAGCAATTTACTACCACAATTTACTATTACTATTACTACTATATGTTGTTGTTACTTTTTTTTAAGAATGCCTACAGGAAGATTGCGAAAATGACTGCTGTTTTTTTATCATACATTTGAACTTATTTTAAACAGAAACTACCATATCTGCTTCCGTAAAGGCCACGGTCTCGGTCAGGTCAAAGACTGAAACGGAAGACAGACCAATCCAAACACCACGTCCACACACCTTACCCAACTTCAACCCCCCGGCCACCGAGATCCACATAACCACCAGGAACGGCGTCGTCGCGTCGTGCAGGTTCAGCTCCACCAGGGGTATCATCCCCTCGAGGTCCGACCCGCCGTGGCCGCTGACATTGGGCCCAGGCTCCGGGCTCGAGTGCCCTGCCCCTGCCCTCGAGCAAGCCACCAGGGCAGCCCATAGCAGCCACACATACGTGCTCACACTAACTGCCATCCTAAGATCTGAGCGGAATCAACACGTTTTACAGCAGACTCTCTGATTGGTTGACTGACCTTGCTGTGACCCTTATATGCACCCTCAAGGTGACCTCGATAGGAGTCACAAAGTGGGTCAGACGATCTCTGGGGGCCAGAAGAGTTTCTCTAGTCTTTAGTTTGGTTTGTGCTGCCTGCCTCTGCCGAGCTGTATCTCCCCCTCTCTCTCTCTCTCTCTCTCTGTCTGTCAGTCTGTCTTTCTCTGTCTCTCCCTCTCTCTATCTTCTATCGATGTATCGTCGGTGTGCCTCTGTGACTTTGTATCCTCGGCCTCCTCCAGCTGTGTCTGTGGTGGTTGGTGAGTTGCGAGCGGGGGGGGGGGGGGGGGGGGGGGGGGGGCGAGCAGGGGGCCCAGACGGTGTAGAACCGCGCTGCTCAACTGTCTGTATCTGGCTCCGGGCCGTCATTGGTGGCACGCGTAGCTGATGCACCACAAAGACATCTGAGGAGTCGGCCATCTTCAAAAAAAACGAATCACTACTCACTTTGCTGCGGTCTTGTTCTAATCTGAAACGCTCACATTCCTGCTGGGTCCTGTGTGCGCATTCTTAAAAAGCTATTTTGAACTTTATAGGAACTTCAAGTAGTTACTAAGTTGATGTGTGACGCGTTATAAGCAATGCTATGAGGTAAAAGTATTTGGGTTTCTTGGTAGGTGCTTTTTGTGATTAATTCTTTGATCGTTGTCCTTGAATTTGTGTGTGTGTGACAGGGTGTGTGTATGTTTGTCATGGTTGTGCAAGTGTGGGTGTGGGTTTAATTGTTTATGGTTCTATGTATGTGTTTATGGTGGTTTGTGTGTGTGTGCGTGTGTGTTTATGGTTGTCCGAGTGTGTGTCTGCTTGTCTACTGTACTGCATGTGTTATTGTCCCTGAGAGAGAGAGAGAGAGAGAGAGAGAGAGAGAGGGAGAGGGAGAGAGAGAGAGAGAGAGAGAGAGAGAGGGGGAGAGGGGGGGGGGGAGAGAGAGAGAGAGAGAAGGTGAGACAGAGAGAGAGAGAAGGTGAGACAGAGAGAGAGAGAAGGTGAGAGAGAGAGAGAGAGAAGGTGAGACAGAGAGAGAGAGAAGGTGAGACAGAGAGAAGGTGAGACAGAGAGAAGGTGAGACAGAGAGAGAGAGAAGGTGAGACAGAGAGAAGGTGAGACAGAGAGAGAAGTAGAGCACGAAGGGGAGACAGCAATAGAGAGAAAGAGGGAGAGGGGGGGGAGGGGGGATGCTGGTCCACGCGTCGCCTTTACCACCAGCACACGTTTTGTTTGTGTTAGTGTTAAACTGAAACTTTTCTTGTGTAACATATTCCGGCCTTTCACCACCAACACATCCTAGAGGTGATATTGACGTAATGATTGACTCTGACCAGCTCACTCACCTGGCTCTCACACTGAAGGGGGGCGGATATGGAGCAGTCCATTCTCGCATCGTTATGAGGTCTTTATAGCTCTGGAGCGCCTGCGGTCGCTCAAGACGAAGGCTGAGGTACAAGGGTGACCCACCAATTGGAAGGCAGGATGTACTTTCTTCTCAGAGCAGTGAGAAAGGATGGGAAAAAGCCTCTATAGTATCGAATAAAGAACTAGAAAGATAAAGCTTAGTTTGTCCGCGAAGGGAAAATTGCTTGACCTTAGTTTCTTGACTCTTCTCTTGGTTGACAAAGTACAAAATGCATTGCAATACAATGTTTCTGAAATAGGAAAAAACAATGTAGCTTTAACAATTGTACCCAAATATGTTGTAAGCTGTGTACAGTGTCTATAAATGGATCATTTGTCTCCTTGTAGTTGAGATGTGTTCATTTATTTATTTATCAATCGATTAATTGTCATTCAAAGGAAGACAAGTGTGTATCTGATGAGTGGATGCCCTTCCCAGTCCCACTGTCCTACATGAAGACATGTCTTGTCTCAGACACAATAGCCCCATTCAGTTTGAGAGCCGAAACACAAAATACCAACATAAGATACCACACAGGTGCGTGAGTGCTGGTTCACATCATTGTGTCGCTGATTTAACACACCAGTCTCAGGACGACCATGTGCGTAGAACCAACAGGACTGCATTTTTTGCCAAGGTGCTCTCTAGTAGGGACTTGCTGGAAAGTCTTACCCGTGATTTCCCATCGAAAGCTTTATTAACTTATTTATCATTTTAAGAAGCAGTTTGTAGTCCGCGTGGAGCTTAACCATTAGGTAAACTGCCACCGTTTATGGCCAATTAAGTGCATTTTAAAGTAGAAAAGGAAGGTTAGAGGTATTGATAAGGTTACTACACAACTTGACCCATGAGGACATTGAGACAATTTACGTTCCAGGGTCCCTAAGAAGCAAGGACACCAGGCCTGACCTCTGTGCCTTCAATTTGAGTTTTGTTTTCGGTTTTCGGTCTTTCTCTGTTCTTCCTTTCAAAAAGGAAAGCCCCAATCTAACCATAAGTCCAACCCAGTATGATAAAAAGAGGGTTGGCAGATTAGCAGAACTGAAGGTTTTATGCTTCATATTTCAGTCAATGTTTTCAACAGGATCAATATTAGGAGTGAGGGACACCGGTTTCCCGGGCGCTATATTATGTTAGATTTCTATTGTATTCTCATTAATAATCTGCAGAGTGTCAGAGCGCTAGCCAGGAACGGGCAGAAAGAACACAAACACTGGAGACTTTCAAGATGGAATGAGAGAGAAAATGAGAACCATCCTTTTCTCATGAACACCAGTCCTGGAACTCTCCCATCCCAAAAACACTGTGCCATCAACTTGGCCCGGGTATGAGATGGGATGTTGATAGCTTGAGAACCAATAACCATCGACCTCCAGTGACACGGGGTAGTGACGAACGAATGAAGAATCAGAAACCAAATCTTTAGGCAATTCTTCCAGAAGCGAATCTGACAGCAGCCCCAGCACACTCTGTTCCAGATAGATATACAGACCAGGCCAGAACCAGAGGGGTCTAGAGACGGAGCTGTGATCTCTGTGCTTTCACCATTGTAACTTCTGGTCAGCTCTCACTGTATAACACGCCGTGTTCAGTTTGGATGTTCTTATCACTTAATGTTTTCCTTCTTGACTCTCGAATGTATCTCAGGGTTTCCGGTTCCTCGTACGTTTTAGAACCGTTTGTTCTTGTCGCACACCGTTTTTTTGTGAGAGGCCCGCTAGAAATAAAATTGGATTTGACCTCATCCACGTGAGAGGAACCGTCCCTACTGGCTGTAAGCGAAGGGGCCGAGGTCTGTGTAGCTACTATGTATCACCTTCACTGTTTACAGTCCTGATGGTCTGGGTAAAAAAACTCTGTCTTCGTCTCTGTTTTAGCTACGTGACATCGGAGGTACGCGACCTCGACTCAGCAGCCGAACGGTCGGTCATTGTGGCGGAGAGGGTCTTTCATGAATCTACACGCCCTGGTGCTGCGCCTCCTGGTGGGTAAACCCTGCGTTGGGAGGGGGTGTACTTCCAGGAGGAGCATTCTTCGATGCACGGTTCGGTAGCGGATGTCTTGAAGCAGGTGGGGTCCACGGATGTAGCCAGGGAGAGTGTCAATATTGGTTTAGCTCTTAACCAATTAAAGCTGAATTTAATGGGTTGTGTTGCCCCTTTTAAGGTATTTAAACAGGTTGAATGGACTGGGTGCGCTATAATCTTTAAACATGTGTCATGTTAGACGGAAACAACATTTCCCGTCACGCAAAAGAAGCTTCGATCACTTTTTGGCGGCTGGAAAACGAGATGTTACTGATAGTATGTGGTCGACTCTAGCACCCACCATTAGACCAATCAAGACAGCCCAAAGTGTCTGCCCAGAACGGTCCAAAACAGTTAACCTTTTTAGGTAGCCCTTTTTATGGCTCAGATAATGCTCCAAATAAGATAACCCTTCAGGGTTGAAAGGTCAGTGTCTCAGTTCAGGGTGGACTGACCTCAAACTCACATTGTTATTCTACAGGTGAGTCATGGATTAACAATAAACCTTATTTTCGCTTTCCACGCAGCCAGCCGGGCGTCTGAACGAGATTTTTAAGGAATTGCTCCCACTGATACATGCATCCGAGTCAGATTTGTATTAGTAGGAGGTTAACATTTATGAATGGTAGTATTAAGTTTATGTTATTGCTTGCCCTCTGCAGCTCTGCAGTGTGTGTGTGCGTGTACATCTGTGTGTGTGTGTGTGTGTGCACATCAGCGTGTATGTGTGTGTGTGTGTGTGTGTGCATCAGCGCATGTGTGTGTGTGTGTACATCAGCGTGTGTGCGTGTGTGTGTGTGTGTACATCAGCGTGTGTGCGTGTGTGTGTGTGTGTGTGTGTGTGTGTGTACATCAGCGTGTGTGTGTGTGTGTGTGTGTGCATCAGCGTGTGTGTGACTCACTGAGCTTGCAGATCCAGCTGACCAGGATCCAGAGGGTGACCAGGTAGGGCGCCCGCACGTGCTCCCACCTCCAGCTGACGATGGGCAGGGTGGTGATGGGGGCGGCGTGGCCGTGCTCCGAGCCCTCGCCGCAGCCGTGCCCCGGCGCCGCCGTGCCGTTGGCCTCCCCGCCGTGGCCGTCCTCCGCCCCTCCCCCCGCGCTGGGCGCGTGGCCCGTCGCCGGGGTCGCTTCATTCCGGAGGACCGGCTCGGCTCCGGCCCGGAGGTCCTGGCTCCGGGTCGGACGCGGCGCTCCGAGCAGCAGGAGGGAGACCAGGAGCAGGAGGAGGGGGGTCCTCCAGGACGCGGAGGCCATGTTCAGCCCTGGGCTCTGCGCCTCAGACCTCCAGCCAGCACCGTGCCCTCCTGTTGCTGTCCTGGGTCAGAGGCAGAGTCTGGGACCGGTGGGACCAAGAGCCGTCCTGATGCTCTGCTGGGTCAGAGTCTTGAACCGGTGGAATCAAGAGCCGTCCTGATGCTCTGCTGGGTCAGAGTCTTGAACCGGTGGAATCAAGAGCCGTCCTGATGCTCTCCTGGGTCAGAGTCTTGAACCGGTGGAATCAAGAGCTGTCCTGATGCTGTCCTGAGTCAGAGTCAGAGTCTTGAACCGGTGGGATCAGGATGAATCGAGAGCTTCGATGGATCTCAAGGGCTTGCCCGGCTCCTCCAACAGCATGTCATCGGTTGATGTAAATGTCTCCGGGCTCTATGGTTCTGTCTAGCAGCTCTGATGCATGGCACGTTCTCTGTCCCTCTTCTCCTCTCGACACCTCCTTCCACCATCTCTTCCCCCCCCCCTCTTGCCCAGAAAACACCTTTTCACTGCAGGTGAAGGCCAGCCCCCTGTAGCCTCTGGCCCCGCCCACTTCTTCCGCAACACCCCCCCACCGGTTGGTGATGTAATTGGTCCCTTTTGCTCGTGTGTGTGACAGTGTGTGCGTGTCTGTGTCTGTGTATGCATGTGTGGGAGGTCAGCTACGCACATAGAAGTGAGTGATTCGGTGTATGGGCGTGTGTGTATGTGTGTGTGTGTGTGTGTGTATGTGTGAAGTGAGTGTAGTGAGTGATTTGGCGTGGGTGTGTTTGTTTAATTTTAGTTAGCGTTTACCTAGGCGATTAAAGAAACACATTTTAACACAGAGTTGACCCCAGCCCCCGGCCCCCCCCCCGGCCCCCCCCCGGCCCCCCCCCCCCTCCTCCTCCACCACCTCCTCCTCCTCCATGACACCTGGCAGACAGCTGGGCGTCTGGCTCGTCAGAAGGGGACTTTGATGGAATTTAACAAAGTGACGTCTTATTACGAGTGTCTCTGGTGATTGCCTCGAATAAGAAAGAAGAGATAAGAGCTTATTGAGGAACTTGAGATCCGGTCGTCAGCTGATAGTTGATTGTAGAATCCCCCCCCCCCCTCCCCAATTTTATTTATATAGCACTTTTCATACACGAGGCAGGCTCAAAGTGCTTCACAATCAATACAATACAATGAAATAATAAAGAAAATAGATAAGTAAAAAAAAACAAAGGCAATGTATTTAAGATTTACAGTAAAAACAGTGGCAGACTGAAATTATCGAGTTCCTGGTTCAACCTATTTCCTCGCTGCTCACGATGCAGGCGGCAAAGCGCATAAGCAGCGGATTGACGTGACCATGGATACTGGTTACTTCATCTGTTAACCTCGTTCGGTCTTGAGCTTGACCCTCTGTGTGGGTTTTTGAGTGCGTTTGCGTTTGTGAGTGCGTGCGTGCATTGTTGTGTCTGTGTGTGTGTATGGTGTTTGTGTGTGTGTGTGCGTGCTTGGGTGTGTGAGTACAAACCTGGGGGAAGCGGTGCGATATTGCGATCGGATCGAGGGAATCGTCCCGCGCTGGGCCGTGTGTGTCTGTCCTCCGCTTGTCCCTGTATACTAAATAATGGCAGCACAAAACGCTTCTGTTGTGTGATGCTGGTCATTGGCCTAATGGAGGAAACCAGTTTAGCTGTTTGGGGATCGGGTTGCACGTCTCTGTGTTTAAGATCAGTAAACCCCAGCCCTGGGTCCCAGGGGTCAGGGGTCAGGGGTCAGGGGTCAGGGGTCAGGGGTCAAGGAGAGACGCGGGACTCGGGGTGGCGGTGCTTAGTGGCGGACGGACCTGTCTCTCTGTCCGTCTGTATGTTTTAACCTGTCTGTCTGTCTGTCTGTTTCAACTTGTCGGTCAGTATGTTTTAACCTGTCTGTCTGTATGTTTTAACCTGTCTGTCTGTCCGTCTGTATTTTTTAACCTGTCTCTCTGTCTGTCTGTTTCAGCCTGTCGGTCAGTATGTTTTAACCTGTCTGTCTGTATTTTTTTAACCTCTCTGTCTATAGGTTTTTAATCTGTCTGTCTGTCTGTCTGTCTGTCTGTCTGTCTGTCTGTCTGTCTGTCTGTCTGTCTGTCTGTCTGTCTGTCTGTCTGTCTGTCTGTCTGTCTGTCTGTCTGTCTGTCTGTCTGTCTGTCTGTCTCTTTGAACCTGTCTGTCCGTTGGCCTGTCTTTCTGCTAGTTGGTTTGCCTACTTGTCTGGTCTGCCTACTCAGCTGTCTGTCTGTCAACATGCCGGCCTGTCTGTCTGTCTGTCAGAATGCATCACCTATCTTTATAACAGGTCATTGGTCATTGGGCGTCATCATATGGTTTCTCAAGAAACAAGTGCATGTAATTAAGATTTAAAGTAAAAACAGTGGCAGACTGAAATTATCAAGTTCCTGGTTCAACCTATTTCCTTGCTGCTAATGATGCAAGCGGCAAGTGCATAAGCAGCGGATTGACGTGACCATGGATACTGGTGACTTCATCTGTTAACCTCGATTGAGACATCGACTTTTAATTACAGTCGTTCGGGCTTGAGCTTCACGTTTGTGTGAGTTTTGGAATGTGTTTGCGTTTGTGAGTGCGTGCGTGCATTGTTGTGTCTGTGTGTGTGTATGGTGTTTGTATGTGTGTGCGTGCTTGGGTGTGAGTGCAAACCAGGGGGAAGCAATGCGATGCGGGGATCCTATCTTTATAACAGGTAATTTGTCATTGGGCGTCATCAAATGGTTTCTCAAGAAACAAGAGTTGTGTCTAACCCGTCCATCACAGTCACTTCTGGGACTAACAACAATTTCTGTCGAGTCACACGCAGTCAGCAAGGACCTGGGCTCCCCCTTCCGCCATGACACCCAAATAAGAAGAAAGGCGTCCATTATGATTTCTACCCTGAGGACTTTTGTTCTTTCTTCCTCATTCCTCTCTGCTGAACATACAGAAGGGTTTATGCTTGGGGCAGTTGACGATTCGAGGAAAAGATTCCTCTGATGATAACTCCACAAATCAATCAAATTCCTAATGGCCAAGCGCCATTCAAACTGTTTTTTTTTCGATGAACATTACTCCTATACCGCAGACAATGTCAGGTTTTGGCTGTGCTTTATACTTCATCATATTCGTGACGTCTTGCTATTTAGTTAATATTACCCGTCTGTTTATATTTATCCTCATGATGACCTAACATCCGATCTGACCTCACTGTATCTGCTGTATCCGTGTAAAAGCTCTTCTCATAAAACACACGGTAGCCACAGAGAACCTCATATATTTACCACCAAACAAAACAAGAGAAAACAAAGGCTCTACTGAGCTCCTGACAACAAACACTCACATCTCCAACCCGCTGGTGAATGTAGCCGTTCAGGGGATGTCATTGGGGGCAATTGTGTTCATTTGCCACAAGAGTCTGTTGACGGTCTGAGCTAGAGGAGAGCATATCTAATGAGCAGCGACCCGGCCAGCATGCGCAACAGTGAGATGGACACGCACGCATGTTGACAGTCGAAGCAGCCCCTTTGCCCCGTGATTCCTCAACATTGACGAGGACGCGGAGAGACGGAGGAGCCGGACACACACCGGCGAACTACAGCCGGCCCCATGGAGGATCGAGGAGACGTCGCTGGAGGACTCGTCCGAGGTCGACCTAGAGAGTGACCAGAGAGAGGTCTGGGTGGGAATGCCGGCTCTACCAATGAGTAGCGTGTCTAACTATTGACAGAGACACACTCGGGGGTAAACGTGCGTCCACCTTGTTTAACCGTTGGATAGAAAGGAACCTGCCTGTCCTAGGGTTCAAGGTCATCAGTTGAACACAGCTGAACGCTAAATAGAACAGTAAGAATTGCAGTGCATAAAAGTTAAAGTGTTGTTAAATACGCAAATGTGTTGTTTTTTTTGTACCGAGACAGATGGATCATTCACTTTCCACAACAGGGTGTATTCAGGTACAGTGCAGTGGTACAGTGCATTCACAGGTACACCGTGTATAACTACTTAACTTTCCGTTGCATTGTTTGAACCCACTTCTAAAATCCCCTCTGATGCACCTCATTCAGTAATGTCCCACAACAGGCACATCAAGAGACATACAGGTATGCTACGATCACCGTTTGTATGGCCTGGAAGAGAGCAAGAGGATCTTCAACACGGCCCAAGAAAAGGCATCCCACACCACAAGAGATCCTCTGTTCGATAGAAGATGTATTATTTCACTCAATGACTTCAACGCTTCCATTATTTTGGCGGCTACCTTTATGCTACTGTTCACTTAGTTGGTGAGTCTGCTTCAAATTCTTGTGTCAATGAACTGTAAACTAAGCAATGTTCAAGAGCGAGAGAGAGAGAGAGAGAGAGAGAGAGAGAGAGAGAGAGAGAGAGAGAGAGAGAGAGAGAGAGAGAGAGAGAGAGAGAGAGAGAGAGAGAGAGAGAGAGAGAGAGAGAGAGAGAGAGAGAGAGAGAGAAAATGGATGAACTATGAAATTGTGTCTGGCCAGGACTAAGGCCAGACACTACTGGCCTTAGTCCTTTTTACTAAGGCAAAAAAATCATCCTGGATAAATAAGGTGAACAAACACGCTTTTTCCAAGGCACAGGATCAAGCTGTGAAGATGGCCGAAAAACCGAAAGAAGCAGTTCTTGAGAATTCTATGGCGGAATGATTTACACAAAGAAAACCAAAACTGAGTTTCAACCCGCCTACCTTTGGCCAAAAAGTCTAGACACTTTTCTGACCATGAGAGCCTCTTTGAGCTGCAGGAACTGAGTATAAAGACGGGCTCAGTGCTTAATAAGCCTTACAGTGTAACACAAATATCCAAACATTTGCCTGTGAGATGCAGAGCAGAAAGCATGATTGACTCATGGAGTAAGTAAGCAGACTAATGGACCAGGCCTCCTCTTTAAATCCCTGAGCTGTGAAATTCGAATACAGTTTCAGTTGGAGTATCAATTCAAGGAGAAAACCCTGAATTAATGTTCTCGAGACCTGGTTGAGCTGCCTTGAAAATCCGAGTGCAGATGGGATGGTAGAGGGGTTCACTCACTCATTTAACTAACGCTGGCTTGACAGAAGAATGGCTTCATGAATACTGGGTAACATTTGTATCTGATGGAGCCAGCGTCACGCTAGGAGAGAAGTCGGCAGTAGCGACCAGGTGACCTTGAGATTCCCGAGGGGTTTTGGTCTGGCTCGGTTAAGACCATCCATACACTTGAACTAGCGGTGTCACAGGTTGTTGATGAGGTCAACTCTGTAAATCGATTCAAAGATTTTATGCAGATTCAATACTGCATAAATACAACCAACCCATCTTTGGGTAAACTAAATATATAGTCCTCCGTGTAACTTTTTTATAAAACAGAGACATTTTATAAAACAAAATAGTGGAAAATGAATCAAGACTAGACCTACTTCTCCGCGCGCCACTACATCCCAGCATATGCATTGTCGTTAATTTCAGTTAGTCTTTCGTGTTTGATTTTCATCATCAACGGTGCAGCGTTTAGGATTTAGCGGCATCTAGCGGAAAGATTGCAGATTGCAGGCAATTGTACACCACACCAATCCAGCCTAAATCCTTTGTCATTTAATTTCGGATTAAATTGACCGGGGGTATTTCCTGTTTAATTTCCCATCCGTGACATGTCAGTACGTGACATCCGATGTATTCCGTAATCCATCCGGGAATTGATTTGATCTTGAATACATGACACGCTTAAAAAACAATCATTCTCATATACCTCTAATAGAAATGACCCACTGTCACACATTAACCAAATCCTGCCTACTTGTTTATTAATCATTCAACAAAGAAAACCCACATCATTCCCTTTTGTCTAACTAAACTGACTCGGAATGGATCACAGTAGATCGAGCATTACCGTGGTTTATCGATAAGAATGCAAGAGTATAGGGACTAATTCCCTTTAAGGCCATTTATTACCAATAAACACACATGAAGTTTTATCACCGCGTTCAACCATGGTTGTGTGTCTCTGAGACACAGGGAAGAGGGCCCCCACACGTGGAGCGGAATATATAATAGTGTATAGAGCAGTCCATTAAGCACGAATCGAGGTCAGGTGAGAGTGGGCGGGGCGAACCCGTGGAAGTGGGCGGGGCGTTACCGGCTCTGTTGGCGACGGTCCACGACCACACAGCCGCAGCGGCCTCAGAATGAGGCCAGACTTCGCCGTTGATCGCTGGCTATAACCTACATAGGGCAACATACAAAAGGTATAGCTGTACTGTACAAGAACATAAAGTACGTACCTGAATGTAATTCCTCCATCGTGTTCAAGTGGAGATTAAGTTGTGCGTTTATTGCAGTTTATCCATCATGACATTGTGTACCTGCACTCCTGATATACGGTAATACTAATAGGAGTAAATCATTTACAATGCTGGATACATTTTATTTTCGATACGACCCGTGTAAAATTATAGATTTATTTGACACTCAATATAGTGTCATTACAAAAGCGTGTATATCAAAAATGTATTGCATTTTTGTGTGCATATACAAAAACATGCTATAAAATATGATAAACATTATTCATCAAACACCGGGGAAATTCAAATTCACTTATTACAGCAGGTCAAGAGTCAAAAGCAGGGGAAAATAGTGATCGAGTGAAACATTTAAAAATGAAGACAGAAGACAAAATAAAGAAAGAATGAAATAAAGAATAGAATGAAATAAAGAATAGAACGATATAACATATTGTTTTGCGTAATCTATCCTAGTGTCCCATATAATGTCTGAATCCATTCAGAATCAAAACGAATTCATCCCTCTATCGGTAAAGTTGTGTAATTGGCGTTTGTGTCATTAACTAAAAAATACACTTCAGTTTGAGTCCTCTGAAAATGTGTTTGGAGTGTTTATTAAGCAGTTATACTTATAGTATACTTCCAATGTGTTTAGGTATGTTAAAGTAGTAGGCCTATTACGTGGGAAGGATGGGTAATTCTTGAGAAAAATAATTTGAAGGTCCACAAACAATCATTGGATCTGTTGGTGGTACTCATGGACCTATAAATGCGTCATTAAGGTGGCCGGGCGTCCCCTATGGGTGGAAAAGCAGATTGCCTCTCCTCTTCTTGACATAATGTAATATATATGTAATGGGAGGAACAGTGGAGCATTACATCAGTGAGCATTTGTTTAATATGATCGGTTTGGTAAAAATCTATTATTTAAATTGGGCTAATGTAGATCAGTCAGGGTTAGGGGTTCGTGTCGTTTAAATATGCTTGTATTGTTGTAAGATTAAGATAAAGAAATAAATGCTTATAATTTGCTCAGAAGTAAAGTGTTTTGTCCAACATTACGACCCAGGCATGTGAGTCACTACCAACAGCAATATGAAAACGCCCAATGACCCTATCGCTAAATGTCGTTAAATACAGCTCGCCATGTAATAAAAGCTTGTCCACAAATCCTCAGAGCTAACTGTAACTTAACTAACTGTAACTCTACATAACTGTATTAGACCCATATCAAACCAGACACATACCAGGGTATAAAACGTCCTGAACACGGATACACTTTGAATTTACTTTAAATAATATGGCAAACGTGGACTCCAGGACCACAATAAACCCCTCAACAAATAGTGCATGATTTACATGTGTCTTATCGGCTACCAGCCAATGGGGTGGCGGGGCGCTCACATGACCCACTCCTCTCTCCGTCCTGCCAACCATCCAGCATAACGAAACCGAAGGCAGCGCCGCCGGAGAGGGAGCTGCTGCGTGTGTGTGTGTGTTGAGATGAGTCTCGCCGTGAGCGACAGTGACAACATACACAGGAAATCGTAGCCATAAGTTATCGGCGATCGCCCGAACACACCAGGAACTGCGTGTGTGTGTTGATCGCCCTGTCGACACCCACAGAGAGAACGAGCGGCTGGTGAGTGATCGACTGGTTTCCCAACTTGTATTTTAGCTGTGGTGATCCCTGCCGTTTTGAGTGGCGTGGATAGGATGGTCGTGTATATCGGAATGCGGTTGTGTACGGTGTTATAGTGTTGTAGCACGTTAGCCTGTTGGTCATCCTGTTACGTATTTTTAATCTTTTCTGTCGTGATCGAGACATCACCCGATCACGTCACACAGGGGGCCTGTTGGGAGTGTTGCGTAATCTAGGTCAATTATCTTTAGGATCGGTCAAAAACACAATCAAAGTGAGAACCACAGTGGCGAACGAACGCTAAGCGAGGTTTCGTCATTTCACAGACAGATTTGGAGAAATCTACTAATTGAAAACAAACAAAGTGAATCTGTCTTTAATTAAGCCCCCTCCTGTTTTAAGAAATTTTTAGGGAAGGTAAACTTCCCTTGTTGACATTCTGGAGGAACCACGCTGCTGTGGACGTGTTTGCCTCCAATAGTTGCTGTCTAGCTCTACTTAAAATAAAAAATAAAAGAGGAAAAGTTGATCATATTTAGCGGTTGAGTCACCACTTTCTAAAAGCCAATAGGAATTTCACAGTTATCTCCGGGTTTGACCGAGTGACATCATGTATATGAACAACATGTGATTAGCCTAGCCTAAACACTGAGCTTCATTCAGACAAAATGACCCAGTTGGAAAAAGGAAGACTATTTCGTGATGCCCGCAAGGACTTCAACCCCTTGAGCAAGCAGATAACAGGAGTTCAACCCGGAGGGGAATGAGGTGTGGCCAAGGCAGTTATTATAACTAACCTGTTGGCTTTGTTTACACCCAGAGAGAGAGAGAGAAAGTTGAGGGAGAGAGAGAGAGGGGGGGGTAGAGAGAGAGGGGGGGGGGGTAGAGAGAGAGAGAGGGGGGGTAGAGCGAGAGAGAGAGAGAGAGAGAGAGAGAGAGAGAGAGAGAGAGAGAGAGAGAGAGAGAGAGAGAGAGAGAGAGAGGGGCCCCGTTTTTTTTCAATGAACTCATATTGGCACATCACATGTCTGTTGTTGTCAACCTTTGAGCTCGCTTGTTAAAGGTCAGCAATGACGTTATTTATAATCATGCTATGTCTCTTCCCGCCGCCCTGTCACCCCCCTCCCCCAGACCCCGGGCATGGACTACAAGGCTGTGTTCGTTGCCTTGGAGGCGGTGTGCGATGAGAGCCTGGACGCGCTGTGCGCCCCTCCGGACCTGCCGTACGCCGCCGCCGCCCAGCGTCTGGTCAACACCATCGTCCAGGTCCAGGAGCACGGCCGCGCGCTGCTCCCCGTGGTCACCGGCTTCGCCGCCATCTTCCACCACTACGACTTTGAGCCGGAGACGCCCGCAAACGGCTACCGCACGCTAGTCAAGGTACCGTCGTCGCTGTCGCCGCCGTCGTCGCCGTCGCCGCCGTCGTCGCAACCACCGCCATCAGCATCACTGTCGGCACCACTGTCACCGTCATCCTCTTCACCACTGTCACCATCATCATCATCATCATCATCTTCACCACTGTCACCATCATCATCATCATCATCATCACCACTGTCACCATCATCATCCTCGTCCCCATCATCCTCATCACTGACATCATCGTCATTCTGTTGTTTCAGCGCAGGCTTCTGTCTATGTGGCTGTGTGTCGTCTATCTATGTCTGCTGTATAATATATGACAGACTCAAATAATTCCCTCTCTCCCTCTCCCTCTCCCTCCCCCCTCCCCCCTCCCCCCTCCTCTCCCAGGTGCTGCAGTCCTGCCTGCTGCACATCATCGACAAGACCCGCTACGTGGCGACCAGCTGCCACGGCGCCTTCTTCCGCGCGGAGCACAACGCCTGTGAGCTGGAGGCCTACTGCGGCGCCCTCTGCCAGCTGCGGGCCCTCATGTACCTGGCCCAGCGGCTGCTGCGCGACAACGGCCACGGGCAGCTCATCTCCCTGCAGGACGGGGAGCTGAGCCGGCGCTTCGTCCGGGAGTACGCCTCCATGCACAAGGCCGTCTTCTACGGCCGCTGCCTGGGCTTCCAGGTCAGCGACGACGACGACGACGACGGGGGAGCTGGGGTGGAGGGAAACGTGGGGGCCGTACTGTGGGCGTGGGGTGTGTGGCACGAGGCGTACCCCGATGGGATCCACCTCCAGGGAATGGCTTGTAGCTTGACGTGTAGGACGGGAGGAGTGGGTTTTTCATTGAAAGGTTATTTTGTAAGTGTTAACTCGTAGTAGAGAGAGAGAGAGAGAGAGAGAGAGAGAGAGAGAGAGAGAGAGAGAGAGAGAGAGAGAGAGAGAGAGAGAGAGAGAGAGAGAGAGAGAGAGAGAGAGAGAGAGAGAGAGAGAGAGAGAGAGAGAGAGAGAGAGAGAGAGAGAGAGAGAGAGAGACATTATGAGGGACACAGAGATGAGGAGGTTAGAAACATTTTAAATTACCCACAATCCTCTTACAAATCAAGATAATTTATTCAGAATATCGTATGCCTATCCCGTTTGGTGAGCGTTTCTATGCAAAACGTGGCGTGTTTGCATACATCCCTATCATGTTTGCATACATCCTTAGCATGCTTTAACGTTTCTCTCTGTCGCTGTCCTGCTAGTTCTCGGCCACGCTGCGGCCGTTCCTCCAGTCGGTGGTCATCAGCATGGTGTCGTACGGAGAGACGTACGGCAAGCAGCAGTCGAGCTTAGGCAAGTGCAGCGATGTTCCCTGTGTTTAAACGTGCTTCTGCAGCCATGGGAGCCAGCCTCTCTAGAACCTTCTTTTGAGCTCCGTGGGAAGCTGGCTCTGGTCAAGTTTTGTGGACCTCTGTGACTTCATCCTTTTGTTTTATTTAGCCCTTTAAATGTGTAGTCTTCTGACAAATGTACGTGTTGTCAGTCGCTTTGACTAAAAGCGTCCGCTAAATGCCCTAAATGTAAATGTAAGCGTTATTTGTTTTTATCGATTTATTATTTCTATTATTGTTGTATAATCAATTGTATTATTATTGTTGTTGTTTTATCGTTTTGTATTATTAACATTGTGGCATATTTTTATTGTTTTATTATCATAATTGTTGTTGTTGTTGTTGTTGTTGTTGTTGTTGTTGTTTACATGTTGTTATCTGTTGCAGGCATGGCGGCCCTGTCCCTGCTGACCTCGGGGAAGTACGTCCTGGACCCCGAGCAGAGGGGGGCGGAGTTCGAACGCATCACGCAGAACCTGGACCTGCAGTTCTGGAAGTCCTTCTGGAACCTCACAGAGTCCGGCCTCGTCACGGTAGGCCCGCGCTCAGCCAATCAGATAGCACCATCGCCTCGCATGATGGGCTTGCCCAATCACTCACCCCCCCCCCCCCCTCCCTCCAGGAGAAATTGATTTTTGTAGATGCTGTAATACGTGGAGTTATCATTCATGAGGAAGAAATATGAGGGGAGTGCAGTCCAAACCAACAAATTAAGCTCTTATTCTGTACAGAATCTGATGTGTGTTGATATATATATATTGATAAGAAAACTTGTAATAATATATTTTCTATCATTTTGATTTCTTCTCTACCGTCTCCCCCTCCCCCTCCCCCTCCCCCTTCTTCTGCAGGGTTTCACCAGGATAACCTCAAACCCTGTGAACGTTAACCTGGCCCTCACCCTGCCCCCCGTCCAGCTGCGTCTCCCGTTGACCTCTGACCCCCGGCTCTCCACCCCAGTCTCCCCCCCGGTCGCGCACACCGGGCCGGGGCCTGTCTACGCACGCCTCATCTCCCACGAGTTCCGCGAAGGACATGTAAGTTGCCCCCCTTCCAAAGGCTTCTCTAGTCTCTGTGCTCTACATTCAGAGGTCCGAGTTTCATTTAAAGGTCCCATATCATACCACCAGGTGGGGCTGTGATTAGCCGTTACGAGCCATTTAGAAAATCTGCCTCTTCTGACATCACAAGTGGGTATGACCACCTTGCTACCGTCCACTGGGTAGGCTGGTAGACTGATCTATCCAGCACCCATCTAGGTAGACACGCCCACTTGTGATGTTACTATTGGGTCTAAAGTTCGAAAGGCACCAAAAACAGGTGCTTCTCTAAAATGTTGATTTCCCCCCCCCCCCCCCCCACCCTCTCTCTCTCTCTCTCTCTCTGTGCAGGACACTGAGGAGCTGCTGGCCTACTCTGACATGGAGGCAAACCCCCTGGCGCTGAACATGGTCTCCTCCTGGTCCCAGAAGAAGGCGCGGTCCCCCTGGCTCATGATCCACTTCCACGGCGGCGGCTTCGTGGCCCAGACCTCAAAGTCCCACGAGGTGAACGACACACACACACTCGGACTACGACGCACGCATGAATGTAGATCAGCGTGACGACGAGCAGCTGTTGAGCCGGCAGGGGCTGGAACCATGATGGTCTCCATAGCAACCCGTCTGTTGACATCGTCGATGTGTTCACTCGTCATTTAGAAGACTCATTGAGGTTCCGCATCTCTCTTTACATTGAGAGAAAAAAACGCATACAAACACAACGAGCCAATGCAGACGCATGACGTAAACACAGTGCAGGTATCTAGTCTGGTTCTCCTGCCTTGACCCCCCCATACCCCTGTTAGGCACTAATTGTATGTTGTACGTCCTTCCCTAAAAATAGTACCAATTACAACGGCATTTAGCAGACACTTTTATCCAAAGCGAGTTACATCGGTTAATGCACACATTGACACACTGACGGCAGAGTCAACCATGCAAGGCGACAGCCAGCTCGTCAGGAGCAGTTAGGGTTAAGTGTCTTGCTCAGGGACACATCAACACTCAGCTAGGAGGAGCCGGGGATCGAACTAGCAACCTTTCGGTTACGAGACAACTGCTCTACCTCCTGAGCTAAGCCGACCCAGGGAGCACAGGGAACGGGTTAGCCTAGCGGTTGTTAGTGCTTGGCACCTGGTTCTATGGACATCCTTCCTTCAATGTCCTAGTACCACGCTTTGGATAAAGGCGGCGTTATGTTAATGAGATGTAAAGTGGCCCCCTAACGTCTCCCCCCCCCCCCCCCCCCCCCCCCCCCCCCCCCCCCGGGCAGTATTACCTGAGGAGCTGGTCCAAGGCCCTCAAGGTGCCCATCCTCTCGGTGGACTACTCCCTGTCCCCTGAAGCCCCCTTCCCTCGGGCCCTGGAGGAGTGCTTCTACGCCTACTGCTGGGCCCTCAAGAACGCCCACCTCCTAGGTACACACACACGCACGCACGCACGCACGCACGCACGCACGCACGCACGCACGCACGCATGCACGCATACACACACACACACACCTAGGTGTGAACAACTCAGACATCCTCGGACAGGAAACAATGAAAATAAAATAATAATAATAATTGAGAAAAGCTAAACCCTAACACACACACACACCACACCTAGGTGTGTGTGTGTGTGTGTGTCTGTGTGTGTGTGTGTGTGTGTGTGTGTGTGTGTGTGTGTGTGTGTGTGTGTGTGTGTGTGTGTGTGTGTGTGTGTGTGTGTGTGTGTGTGTGTGTCAGTTAATGGCAGATTTGAATGTGTTTTTTTGCTACTTTTACTTTGAAGGCTCTATATTAACGATGCCCATATTTATGGGCCGACACAATAATGGTTAATTATAATCGGCCAAATTAATTTAGGAGGCAACATGAACCCGACGACTCGGCTCAGCTCACTGATGCCTTCCCAGTGGCGGTGTTGTAGTGAAATACAATGTCTATACATCACTGAAGTTTAATTAGAAATACATGTGTGTGTGTGTGTGTGCGTGTGTGTGTGTGTGCTGGCCCAAAGGCTCCACGGCCGAGCGGGTGTGTCTGGCGGGCGACAGCGCCGGCGGCAACCTCTGCATCACTGTGTCCATGAAGGCCGTTTCCATGGGGATAAGGGTCCCCGACGGCATCATGGCCGCCTACCCCGCCACCTTGCTCACCATCGACGCCTCGCCCTCCCGCCTCCTGACGCTCATAGACCCCCTGCTGCCCCTGGGGGTGCTGGCCAAGTGCCTCAACGCCTACGCAGGTCTGTGGACGAGGCCGCGCACGACGTTAGCTCCTGTTGTTGTTGTTGTTGTTGTTGTAGCATACGAAGGTAGATTAGCATGATGGCGAAACCACGATGGTCTCTACAGCAACATATCTGTTGTTGTTGTTGTTGTTGTTGTTGTTGTTGTTGTTGTTGTAGCATACGAAGGTAGATTAGCATGATGGCGAGTGCCTGTTTAGCAAGTTGTGGCGAAACCATGATGGTCTCTACAGCAACATATCTGTTGATGTTGTAGTTGATGTGTTGACCTTTCGTTTAGAAGTCGCGTTGATTGTGTGCACCTCTGGTTGTGAAACTCTTTTGTATTTGAGAGACACGAATACAAACTCTACAAGCCCATACCCATACCAGCAACTGTCTAGCAAACAGTGGCTGAACAGGTTGAACAGCACTCCGTTCCTTGAGGTTTATATCGTCTATATACTTGTGAACACTGTTCCCATGCAAAACTCTGTGGGCACAGTTTTGCATGATGCTCTTTTCACAAGTTGTGAAGTGAGACTGTTCCATAGATCAACGATTTGCGAGGTGTGAGGTAAATATGCAAACAGTTTTTATAAGTTTTCGATTAAGAAATCCAGTATGCCTAATGTGACTCATCGTTGAGTCATATTAGCCAGCATTAACAATCTACATTGTAAACCAATCTTGGTATAACCTTCAGTGGAGCAGCTGTGTCTAAACATTTGTTTTTCTTCAAATTTCTGCACTGATTTGAAGGGTTTGGTGGTTGTGAGTTGCGGAAGGCCATCGGTCTCAAGGCAATCGATCGCCTTGCCTTGAGTCGAACCGTGTCCCTTATTTAAAGTGTGTGTATGCATTGTGTAATTACATGTGTCTCGGATGAGATGTGACTCAAGACAATCGTGTACAAATCCTAGTGTTCTGCACATTGCTCTGTTTGTAACCTGTGCTGATTGACTGCAATTCCACACATCAAGGCTTTACCTCCAGCCAAGGATGTTTAATAAAACACACCATTAACAAGTCCTCTAAAGAGTACTTTAAAGGTTCAATGAACAAACTCTTGGTCTCCCACTATGACCCTAATGAAGATGACCCAGTCTTAACCCTGCTCCGGTGTTAATCCAACGCCCCCCCCCCCCCCCCCCCTTCAGGCGTGACCTGTAAGGGCCTTCAGCCGGTGGTGGGCAGCGGCACGCTGGGCGCCCTGGGCCGCGACACCGCCACGCTGCTCAGCGACCTCGGCTGGGGCGCCTCCAACTGGCTGCAGTCCTTCCTGGACCCCGCCCGCTCCCGCAGCCCCAGCAGGCCGCCGCCCACTTTGGCGCTGTCCACGCCCCCCGGCAGGAGCGCCAGCGAGCGCATCCTCAGGTCAGACGGCGGCGGCGGCGGTGGCGGCGGCGGCGGGGAGGGCGGGGACTACCCCGACGGCTTCCAGCCGATGCGGTCCGAGTGCTTGGCGTTCGTGCTGCAGTCGTCGTGTCCCGTCATCAAGAACCCCTTTGTGTCGCCGCTGCTGGCGCCCAACGAGCTGCTGAAGGGCCTGCCGCCCGTCCATATTGTGGTGAGTCTCCTTCTCCTTTTTTACAAACACTATGTAACCACCAGGCGTGATGTTGATGAGTAGGGCCGGACGACTGATCAAATTCAAACCAACACCGCGATGTAGTAGAACGTCATTTGCAGATCGCGATGGCTGCGATATATTCTTTTTAGGAATTGCGATATTGGTTGAAATAAGCGCAGTTTGATTATTTCCTCAAATCGTTCACCCCTATTGATGAGCCATTACCCGACATGACCGGTGGGCGTGTCCACCCAGACCTTTGATGGCCAAAAAATAAAAAATGGCATGCTAAATCGCAATCGCAATATTGGTTCATATAATCGCACTTTGATTATTTCCCCATATCGTTCAGCCCTAGTGCCCAAACCACTATTTTACCACCGGGCATGATGTTGAAATTGAAGTGTTTCTTGATCCACAATCAGCTCTCTTGTACACAGACGAGTGCTGTTCTTCCTGAGGTCAAGATTTCAAATTGCATATCCACTTTTGACATACAAGCATGTACTCACACAGCGCACAACAAAAACATTCAATAAAAAGAGAAAATGAAAATCATTACTTGGTTTAAGTTGGTTATTCGGATCAACTGATAGTCTGATGAGCCATTACCCGACGTGAAACGTGGGCGTGTCCACCCAGATCTTTGACGGACAGGTCAGCCCACCAGTTGGTACAGTCCTCTGCTACGAGGCTGATCTAGCATTAGCCCTGTTTGTGATCGATCAAATCCAAATGAAACGTTTCCTATGGTTCCAGCTTGTTCTGTGTGGCGGTCTCTGAGCCCCTCTGAAGGTGACCTCCTCATATGTGTCCTCCTCCCGTAGGCCTCCGCACTGGACGCTCTGCTGGACGACTCTGTGATGTTCGCCAGGAAGCTGCGAGACATGGGCCAACCGGTGACCCTGACCATCGCCGAGGACCTGCCCCACGGCTTCCTCAGCCTATCACAGCTCACCAAAGAGACGGAAGTGGCCTCTGACCTTTGTGTCGCGCGAATCAGAGAGGTCTTCCTGAAAAGGGACCCGCCCTCCAATCTTCGTCAGCGACCGACTGCAGCAAGCCCAGCGGTTTGAAGGAAATGACACTGAAGTAGTGCAAAACTGTACCTGAACAAAAGTACTAAACAGGGAACAACGGTGTCTTCCGGAAGCGAACCGCTGGTCAGTAGGGTTAGGCAACACCCCCGTATTCGAACTGGCAACATTCCATGGCACGGAAGTAAAGAACAAAGAACGTAAATAGAATAGAGGAAAGAAAATAGACCTCTACATGTGAAACCACCTTAGACAAGAGTCAAATATCAAAATCAGATTTAATGGAAAAAAAAATTATTGAACAAGTAGCCCAGTACAGAGAAAATGGCTAATTTCTATTATCTGGTACTGGGCTGTCGTGCCTTCACATGCAGAGTCGAGATTAGAGGGAACGTTTTGTACCACTGCTAAGAGCTAGCGGAAGTCGTTGGGAGATCGAATCGATCCACCAGCGTTTTATATTATTTATTCGCACTGACCTGTGATTGGTTAACGGCGCTGTGTCGCCTTAATCAAGAGCGCGTGTCTGGTTGTGTGTGTTTGTATTATCAGCAGTCCAGACTTTAGAGTCAACACACACACACACACACCTATTTGAGGGTGTGTATCCATAGCACAGGATTGGGATGGGATAGGACTAGGGATAGTGTAATGGTGTTGTTGTATATCCGATGAGATTATACGCTCGTCCAATGGCGAGCTGGCGATCGGCGACCTCACCCTCCTCTCCCGATAGCAACATGGCTCCTCTCCGCACAACGAGCCAACTGAGAGGGAAGTTAACCCCTGACCTTTTCATTTCCCGCTGTCACTCACAGTTGCCTTACACCTACCCCTCCCCTTGTTTCCCGCTCTTTTATTTAAATCTTGCAATGTTTACCTCCCTTAATCCATCCTAATGAACCTAGTTCCTTACCAGCAGTACCATTACTAGCATGGCTGACCAAGAGATGTCTACAATGTACTGTATTAATAATGTCATGCACTTGGGTGGCTTTAAGTCTGTCCTGTATTTATTTTCTTTCTACAAGTATTCGCAATAAGCCACAAGTTTGTGGCCTTGACCCGTTGTTTTGAGCGGTGCGGTGGTTTGTGTTTCTGCTTGTTTTGTTTTATAACAGTTTACATTAAGTGCTGAAATGTTGTTAAAAAACTAAAGTATTAAATCTGGACTTCAACAACGCACTGTGTTGTGTTTGGTTTTGTCTGTGCTCGTTTGCACCTCGACGTCTGTCGTTTGAGAGGATGGAGCGAGAAACGAGGAGCGGAGTCCACTAAATAGGTCATTTTTCTTGTACCCTTTGTCCCTGATTATACTCGGCTTTATCGAATATACTGGAAATAAGATAAGGTGAGTTGGCAGCAGTTCAACATGTTAGTCTGCCTACAGAACGCAGTGACAGAAGTGTAGAAATATAACGCCACCTTGATCATTTTGTGAAAATCTGTGAATTAAGTCATCCGATTGACTTGTTGCATTTACAATACATTTAAGGATGCAGAATCTTTAAACGTTCACCAGATTAATTTAAGAATATCTTTTAGCCTACAATAAAACAAACATAGCCACTCAAACCTTGACATTTCACACATGTTGTTTAGACTATTCACACCTGTGCATCAGGCTCCCAGTTCCCAGATATTACTACAGGTTTTTTTGAACACCTTCTTGTTTCACATCCCTCCAAAGAATCTTTGTGATTGGTTTTACCGTCGAGGGGAGATATGGTGACGTGGACAAAGATTTTCAACCTAAAGGGGAGAAGTTGGCCTGTGTTTCTCCTCAGTTTGTAATAGAGGCTTCTAGTCTTCTTCAGCCACGATGATGATCTCTGGAGTGCTTCTGCTGGCACTCACTGGTGGTGAGTAGATCCTGTTCCTGCCCCTATGTTGTTAAAATTACTGTTCAATGCTAGTGCAGTAGATGAATGGTAGCAATACTCTTCTGAAAGGAGTGGTTTTTTTCTTACTGTAGAGTAAATATCGACTTTTAACTTATTTTATTTTATTAATTCATAAACGTGGCATCGCTTAATTTCGTTGGATTCGAAACTAAGAATATTTTTAACCAATTGAAGGGAAAAAGGCCAATTAACTAATACGAATTTACGGCAGGCTGGACAGGCCTATTTCTCACCAGTCCTCGTGCCTCTGTCTAATTTGATTCTGTCTCAATGCGTCCCGCATTCCCACAGTTTGCCTGGGTTTTGACGACCGTATTGTCGGAGGGTACGAGTGCAAAGACCACTCTGTGCCCTGGCAGGTCTCGCTCAACAACGGCTGGCACTTCTGTGGCGGGACGCTGATCAACAACCTGTGGGTGGTCAGCGCGGCCCACTGCTACAAGTCAGTGTTCACTGCAGAGACTTCTCTCCGACTCCAGTGCTAATCTTGGCGCCAGCTAGATCCTAACCACTAGCTTGGTGGGGGCCCTGAAACTTTGAATGAAACTAGACATGTACAATTCCAGCCGTATTGTATTTTCTTGTTTATTATTTTAATATTAATATATATATTTCCACATGTCTCTTACACAAATCTATAGTTTTAATACAAAAACATAGATTTGTGTAAGAGACATGTGCCGTTATCCAAGCGGCAATACAAACTCAACCCAGATTCTCCCCCTACGCTTTCTCATTATAAAGAGAAGGGAGAGAGATTGAGGCGAGGTTGGGCGAGCACCACATCGGGTACAAGGATGGCCCTGAGCAGTTCATCGCCTCGGCCGAGGTTGTTATCCACCCGGACTGGGACCGATACAACATGAACAACGACATCATGCTAATCAAGCTAGCCGCGCCGGCGCAGATCAACCAGTACGTGAGCCCCGCGGCCCTGCCCAAGACCTGTGCTCCTGCTGGAACGCAGTGCCTCGTCTCCGGGTGGGGAGCCACCCAGAGTCCCTGTGAGTCTCCCATACAGATAGCCTACATACATATCTGTTACAGCTCCACAACAGACTAATAATACAATGATGAAAAATAAATATTGCAAAATGCATACGGTTGTTCTTTGGTCTATTTAGCTAATTGAATGATACCAATAATTGAATGTCATATTAGGGTATTTATTAATTTATATATTATATTTTATGTTTTATGTATTTATTGTCATATACTTATACAACTATCATTAAATATTTAATAATATTCTAGGTATTCATTTATATTAATATTTTATCTATCTTTTTTCGTATCATGTAAATCACGCTGCACTCAAACCTCTGTAAAGGGAATATTAGCCTATATTATATCAGATTAGATTGTGTATTTTGAACCTCCGGACATTCTGAGGGGTCTTATTCTTCCAGTCGGCTGTCTGAAGTGCCTGCACTGCCTGGACTTGCCCATCCTGCCCCAGCAGGACTGTGAGAAGTCCTACCCCAACAGGATCACCTCCGCCATGTTCTGCGCCGGCTTCCTGGCGGGAGGGAAGGACTCCTGTCAGGTACAGTATGCTGTAATGATATGATTTTGGAAATATATTACCTTTTTAGGATTTAATATAACACACGCTGTGGGTGGCAGTTGGATGAAGGCTCCAGTGTCTCCTGTCCGTTGTTGGATAAAAGTCAGTTGTTAAATCAGTTTGATCTCAGTAGTGTTTTCTTTTGTTCTTCTGTTTTTATTTGGTACTGCATTAATTTGTTGTAGTATATTTTTTATTTCTTTTTAGTTTCTTTTTTAAATATTTTGTGAAGCAAATTATGTGAATGGAGGACCTTTATTTTGAAGATTTTAACTTGGCTCCCTCCTGACTGTGTTTTAAATGTGTCCTCCTCCAGGGAGACTCTGGTGGCCCTCTGGTGTGTGACGGGGAGCTCCAGGGAGTGGTGTCCTGGGGGTGGGGCTGTGCTGAGGAGAGCCGCCCCGGTGTCTACGCCAAGGTCTGTGCCTTTCTCATCCCAAAACCGTAATCCTAAATACAAAGGCTTTTATTTTGAAACCCACTACAGACATAATGATTAGACATAAGCCTATTGAAAATGGTACTGGAAGATGGTCATCGAAATATGTATTTAACAGATACAGACCAAATAGTCTCTGTTGTTGAGTATGAAATATATAGCAGATCTTCATATAAGATTGAAATGGTATGATTGGTTTCCTACTATTATGAATGCTTCAAATGCATCCACATTTTGTAATGTTTAATTGCTCTCTGTCTTTCTTTGACTGTATGGTTTTTCCTCCACAGGTCTGCGAGTTTACTGACTGGATCGAGCAAACTATGAACCTTCACTGAGACCCAGCAGTTACAGAGGGGACAAATATGTGCCATCACTATTTTTTTTTTCTATTTGTGTAACTCAAAAACTCAAAAAATAAAAGAGTAAAGCAACCACATTTAATGAACTATCTTTTTTTTTTTTTTCATTCGAATGGTTTCATTTTAATATTGTATGTTAAGTGAACCCTGACCCCAGTCGGCCGGCAGATGGCGGTAGTGTGTCGCTGTTTTCCATGTGATAAATCCATAGGAAGGGAGAAGTGACGCTGCACGAGGAAGAGAAGGCGACCATGTTAAGCTAGCAAGAGCAAACACAATAGAGACGAATTAATTTCGACTAATTATAGTATTTCAAGAGAACTGCAACGTACGAAACGGATCATTCACCGACAGCGTATCACGAATAACACCTATAAAAACAACAAGGTGGGTTAAGCGTGCGCCTGAACTGGTAAATATATTAAAAAAAACATGCGGGAGTTGTTAGCTACATAGGAACTAGCATTAGCCCTGTTTGTGATAACCTTAGCTTGGTGCTAAGCTTGATGCTTGCTACCTGGGTAAACCTCTAAAATTATAACCTGGTGAGTTCATTAGTGAAAACGAATTCATTGTATTGTATGCCTTTGCAGTAATCTGGTTATTTACAATCTATAAGTGCGCGTTATTTTCGCTCAGTTTTCAGCGTTAGCTAGCTAGCTAGCTAACAAGATGTTCATTGTTAGGCTAGGTTGATCAGCTAATCTAACCTGGCTAATTGTTAGGTTTCGATTCATCGGGTATATTATGCAGGGGATGAGTACGTGCATGCTAAGGGTTGACTGTACCGTGAGAGTGATGACCATGCCCACACAAACACACACACACCTGGACACTGGTTTACTTGGTGTGTCTTAAGAAGGTGAGTAGTGATCGACATACATGTAGTTTGTCTACACACAACTCTCGAAAAACTGAATTTGTTGGATAAACTTGGCCAACATCCACGGCAGCGGGCGAACTCATCTAACAAGTTGTCATCGTCTTGCGTTGGCATGTGGACGTTAGTAGTGGTATCTGTAGCCAAATAGATCATATACATTTCCACCCGCAAAATTGAAGTCTAGTCGTTTTGGGATTCACTTTATTTATATATATATATATATATATATATATTTTTTTTTTTTTTTTTCCCGGACTCGACCTTGATGTTAGTTATTTTCGGTCCAGTTGCATAGTTAAACATCCAGAATCGATGTAGACGTGGCCTTGTTACCGTAGCAGCCCAAGGATTGGCTAAACGCAGTTGTTAAATTACTATTCTGTATTGCTGCTGGTTGGCCTTAAGAATCGAGTTAGGTTATATTGTATTACAGTGCGCATCCTCTGAGGAAAAATCTAGAAGTTCTTGAAGGGATGTTAATGTGACGCATTTTTAGTTGCCTTTTACGGATGATGCAGGTGTCCTGTACACCAGCTGTCAACGTATTGCAGGCATGCATAATATCATTAAGCTGCTATTCATACCAACAATTCCTGGTCATCAATGGTTTTAAGACAACCGATACTTCACATTATCAATACTGATTCCCAGATGAGAAATCTGGTTTATGTTGTGTGATTTTTTTTTTTTTCTTTTCTTTTTTTTTTAAAGAGTCCTATTTTATTACGTCTTGAATGATTTTACTTTCTCTTTTGGTTCATACCAGGTGACGATTCAACCTAGGTGGAGGACCGCATCATTCGGCGAACATCAGCCCAGATACACGGATGTAAGACTTGTGGCCCTCGGGCACATCACAGCGGGACTCTAGGGCCCAACAGTCAAAGAGGCACAGAGGACTCCGCAGGGGGAGATTGAAGCAATTCTGCTTTGGACTAAAGTACCCTTTGTATATATACTTTATTGATGTCAGGAATATTTCACACACCGGAGCGAACGCGTACCTGAGTGGAGAATATCAGACTAAATGACACATTTTTCTTTTTTTCTGGGAATATTTCTAAAAACTTGGCAATCCTATTTTGAAGAACTATGAAATTGAGCAACTCTTGATGGACTCACGGCAACAGGCAGGAATTCTTGTTGAATATAGAAACAGAGTAAAGTATTTAAGTTTATATTGAAGAAGAAGAAGAAGATATTCCCCAGTTGTTCTATTTCAGGACTTGAAGCCCTTTGATACTTGTGCACATATAATTTTCTATATCGTGTGCAGGTATATTTACGCATGTGAATGCACATTTCTCTTCATTTTGAAGAGCTCCTGTACAAAGAATTTGCTTTTTCGGTGTGCGTTAGGTCACCCTGTTGTTGAAAGGGGACTGAACAGCACAGGTTTGTGTAAATACTTTCAACTGACTTATATTGTAAAGCTTCGGACTTAAAAGAAGAAAGAAAACAAAAGCAGAGAATATCGAGATTGCTTGAGTACATTTTTCTACTTTTGAAGAGGATTTTTTTTTTTTAAGGAACCAGTCCCTTTTCCCTGAAAAAGGTGAAGGACGTTGACGCTTTGTGAGAAATAAACTCTAAAAAAAAAAAACAATGGCCACCGCGAAAACGGAGAGTACAGCAGCCGCCGTCCTCATGGGACTCAACAAACAGAACGGGCAGCTCCGAGGACAGCCCAAACCCGCCACGCTCCTCTCAGGACCCCAGGTTCAGGGGAAGGCCGTGGCCCTGCAGCAGAAGACGGGAGGGCCCCCGCAGGAAGGAGGCGGCGGCGGCGGCATCAAGTTCGGAGACGACTGGAAAACGAGCCTCCATCTTCCTCCCAAAGACACCCGTGTCAGAACATCAGTGAGTACTTCTTCCCCCAGCACACACACACACACACACACACACACACACACACACACACACACACACACACACACACACACACACACACACACACACACACACACACACACACACACACACACACACACACACACACACACACACACACACACACACACACACACACACCACCACCCCCCCCAGGCTGGTAAAACCCCACCACCAGTTCCAACACACACTGGTCTTGATCAGGCTGGTCAAACCCCACCACAAGCTCCAACGTAACGCATTCCTTATGTATTACTACGCTGTCTTATCGATTACACTGAGATGAACACCCAAACCCAGGGCGTCACTTGGTACTGTTTTGGTTTAAGGCTGTCAGAACTCTACCAGGTGGGACTGTCTTCGGTTTTCAGGCCGACCAGTTCTCGTAAAGGTAGTCAATGCAGTGGTACTTGGGGGAATCTCAGAACGGTTTAACGTGGTCGTTTCATACCAAGCGGTTCCTTCCTGGAACATTCTGTCGCTCTCTCATCGCCCGCTTAGATGGATTGTGAAGGAGTGCCATGTGTGTGTGTAGTACTGTTTATTCTGTCGATGTGCTGCCACCACCAGGTGGGTGTGTCAACGTATTGACATTTAAACCAACTGTAGAGTAAAAAACCAGCTTCTATTTCACAAAAGCTAGGGTAGGCAATTGGTAGAAACCGGCCAGACGGAACTAGATTTCGAAGGTCTGAAGCCCTGCCCCCCCCCCCCCCCCAAAAAAATGCGACCGGCTGGCTAGCTTTAGCATGGGTCTGCCTAGCCTTGTCAAAGACTCTGGTATTGCATAATAAGGGCAGGAGCCGGTAGCTGAATATGTAGGCAGATGGCCAGGTATGAAATGATTGGACAGGCTCTCATTACAGGCCATTTATCAGAGCATTTTTGACACACTTATTTTTAAAGAAGCGTTAATCCATTTATTGATTTGGATCACTTCACATCGTGACTGCATTGACTAAAATAGAGCATTAATGTCTCTTCATACCGGTCCATAATGTTACAATTAATAATCCAGTATTGCACTGTATTCCTGAAGACGGTCAAATTATGTTTATATTTCATTGAACCTGAAGTAAAATCAATACAAAATTACCTCCATTAGGGTTATGCAATAAAAACCACTTCACACAATTCACAAAGGAAAGTCTTCTCTATTGTTCAGAACTGAACCAGAGGACACCCCAGAGAAGGAGACCCCCGTCTCCATATCCCCAGTATCTCTCTCGCAACGAGGTGCTTGGGAGGAAGATCCTCAAATTGTCCCAGGCCCTCCTCACTGTTTTCCTGCCCCACTGTGAGGCCCGTTGTCTTGACCCTCTGTCCCGCTGTCTCTCCCCCAGGATGTGACCTCAACCAAGGGCAACGAGTTTGAGGACTACTGCCTGAAACGAGAGCTCCTCATGGGCATCTTCGAGATGGGCTGGGAGAAACCGTCTCCTATCCAGGTAGGCTTGCTACAACCCCGCCCCCCCCACCCCCCTGGTCTCCATGACGATGGTCCTGGAAACATTGGCGTAACAATCAACAGCGAATTTAAACAGTTTTGAGTCTAATTTTCGGACCATGATGATGTTGTATATGCTTCTCATATATCTTAGAAATGACTTGTGCGTCATCCGAGTCCATTATTTGGAGTGGAATCAGGGTTTCCCACTCAATGCTCAAGATACTGTTGGACCCCGGACAGAACTATCGGAGCCGAGTTTAAAACCTAAACATGTCTAGAGTCATTTACAGGAGTGCATGAGGACAAAAGCACCCTCGCACAAGATACAATGTGTTCGATCAGAGTGAACACTTATCCAAATGTTGAGTAATGCTATCATTATAAGCTTGTGTGTGTGTGTGTGTGTGTGAGCACGCTGAACGTCAAAGCGATGTGTGAACAATGGCGTGTGTGAGAGCCTCGCTAGAGGTCCCTGCCAACATGAACATAAGCTGACGACGAGGGCTGTGTCTGTTCCAGGAGGAGAGCATTCCCATAGCGCTGTCTGGCCGAGACATTCTGGCCCGCGCCAAGAACGGGACGGGGAAAAGTGGGGCGTACCTCATCCCCCTCCTGGAGAGAATAGACCTGAAGAAGGACTACATTCAGGGTAGGACAACTGGAATACTCTTCCCAGTAGGGCTGGGCGATTAACTGAATTTCGATTTTGATTTTAGCGTCAAACGATCACAAAATTAACATAATCTAGTTTTTTTTTTTTTTTTCAAGTTTTATAGAAAGTTGGATGCATATCACACATTATAGATTTGAACATTTTCTTTTGGACCATTTTGTGTATTTATTTAAGGCGAAATTTCAAATTTCTCAGTTGCAAAGTGTTTTTGAGAGAGACATGCTGAATAAATACTTCATGTTTTCAAACGCAAAAAATAATCGTTTCAATAATCGTGATTTCAGTATTGACCAAAATAATCGTGATTATGATTCTTTTCAATAATCGAGCAGCCCTACTTCCCAGTTTGTTAAATAGATCCACTGCTTTCTAGATGGTGTATAATGTTTGCACCAGTCTTCTATCGGATGTTTAATTGTGCTCCAAGTCTTTCTAATAAGATGTAATTAATTCTGTTCCTTATTTCGACTGTCTTACTTTAAGCCAACGCGTCGCTATTTACATTTTTATAATATACTTTCTCCACCATCCTTAATTACACTTGCTTTTGCCTCCGGCGGTTAATATAACTGTTTAATACGTCGTCATGACACCCGCCTCCCTCACTCTGTCTCCGTAGCCATGGTGATGGTACCCACCAGAGAGCTCGCCCTGCAGGTCAGCCAGATCTGCATCCAGATCAGCAAGCACATGGGCGGGGTCAAGGTCATGGCCACCACCGGAGGCACCAACCTGAGGGACGACATCATGCGTCTGGACGAGACCGGTGAGAACCGCTTCTGACGCCCGCCTGGGGGACGGAACGAAGACTCATAAATATAAACGGGGAGAACATGGTGTTAAAAAACATGTGTATGGGTGGAACGTTTCTGCTATCTTTTCATGAACCTGATGTGTGCTGAAAATGTTATGTATATAGGGCCCCTTGTGATAAAAAAATGTCTGAATATAAAATTCTACTGCTGCGTCTGTGAGGCGTGTGTGTGTGTGTGTGTGTGTCTGTCTGCTGTGTTTGACGTGCACTCTGGTTCCCCTCCAGTGCATGTGGTGATCGCCACACCCGGCAGGATCCTGGATCTCATCAAGAAGGGCGTGGCCAAGGTGGACCGGGTCCAGATGATGGTGATGGACGAGGTGAGGGGTATTAACCGGTGTCCCATAAATCAACACTATGGACCTGGTTCCTGGAATTTAAATCCCCCCTTTTTTGTTCCATATCAAAAATCTGTCATTGTTTTATTCTCTTGGTTCAGATGTAAATCTGATATTGATTGAAGTACATAATTATTAGGCTGAAATTATTTCTGCGCTGGCATCGAAGTTGTAACTTAATAAATATTCTTAATATAATGAACGTAATTATATTCACAGAAATTTGCTTAAAAGTCCCCCTGTCTCATCCAGACCAGCGACGTGTCTGTGGATGTCGTATGACGTCCACCATCATCATCCTTCTCGTCATAACTCCACCATCATCATAGCTCCTCCCCAGCAGAGCTCTCTAACCTAACGCTCCTCTCTCTCTCTCTCTCTCTCTCTCTCTCGCTCTCGCTCTCTCTCTTCCCCCCCCCCGCCCCGCCAGGCGGACAAGCTGCTGTCTCAGGACTTTGTGGTGCTCATCGAGGACATCATCAGCTTCCTGGCCAAGAGCCGGCAGATCCTGCTCTACTCTGCCACCTTCCCCATCAGCGTGCAGAAGTTCATGGTGAGCGTGGCTCTGGGGTCCGTGGAGCAGGGCCTTCTGGCCCCCGGCCCGGCTCCGTCTGCGGCCGGCTGGAGGCCAGGCTGTTCTCTGGGCACGGTGGGGGGGGGGGGGGGGGGGGGACGGACTCTCGCCTGTATACCACAGGCACTGTCAATGTGAACACGCATCGGATGGATATTGGGATTACATTTTGTCAATGTTTTTATGGGCTTGATCCCTTTTTTTTTTATATGTATATATTTTTTTTAGACGGGTGAAAATTATAAGGGGGATAGGAAAGTGGGTTGAGGGAGAGACTGAATGACATGGACCTTATTGTATGTAACGGCGGGGCGGACTCAAACCTGGGGTGCAGCAAGGAATGTGGCCAATGTTTGTTAGCTGCAATGTTTGTTAGCAAACCATCACACAAATAAACTGCTAACAGCTAACAAGCTGTTAGCAGTTTATTTGTGTGTTGGTTTGCTATGTTCCAACTCTCTGTAGAGGTTTGTTCAAATCCATCACGCGCCCAAATTGGTGACTTGCAAAAAGGAAATAACATAATCAAATCCTTTTCTTTCTTTAATCAAATGGATTCATCCATCTTGTTTCTATAAGTGTCTCTACCTCTATCCCTGCCGCTCTTTCTTCATCCAAGTCCCTTCGTGTCTCCTCTATTCCCCATGGTCTCTGGCACATCTCTGGCACTCCAACGGTCCTCTCTCTCCCTCCAGAACAAGCACCTCCAGAAGCCCTACGAGATCAACCTGATGGAGGAGCTCACCCTGAAGGGCATCACACAGTACTACGCCTACGTCACGGAGAGGCAAAAAGTCCACTGTCTCAACACTCTCTTCTCCAGGGTAAACCCCACTGTCTCAACACTCTCTTAACACTCTCTTCTCCAGGGTAAACCCCACTGTCTCAACACTCTCTTAACACTCTTCTCCAGGGTAAACCCCACTGTCTCATCACTCTCTTCTCCAGGGTAAACCCCACTGTCTCAACACTCTCTTAACACTCTTCTCCAGGGTAAACCCAACACGCCCTCTTCCCTAGCCCCTCAGCCCTGCCTCAGAAACCCTGCAGCCTTCACATGAGGCATTCGGTTGTGTATTCGTAGTAGTTTATAGGTGTTAAGGAATGTAGGGTTAAACACAACTTCACAGAATAATGCCAGCTGTGATGCAGGACAATGGGTTTGATGCCATAATCCTAAAGAACCAATAGAGATGAAGATGGGATTGATGCGAGCCATTTCTTTCATAAACTGGTCCAATTACGAAGGATGGGTTTCCTTCCTAGTCCGACCACACCACACACCTGGAGAATCTAAACGAATCACATTTTCCCTCCCCACTTTATTAAATTCTTCGTTTGAACTTTTTTTGTTCCAGCTCCAGATCAACCAGTCGATCATCTTCTGCAACTCCACCCAGAGGGTGGAGCTCCTGGCCAAGAAGATCACCCAGCTGGGCTACTCCTGCTTCTACATTCACGCCAAGATGATGCAGGTGTGGGACACTCTTCGAGAACACCTCTGTTTCAAAAGGAGGCTAAGTGGTGGTGTACACACGGTAAAGGGTGTTTTTTTTTTTTTTTTTCTCCAACTCATTATTTATGAAAATTGTCCACATTCAACACAGGACAAAACAAAGCAATAACGTGAAAAATTCAACTAGTAAACAAACTTGAGGTCTAGGGATGATCAGTTAATTTATTGCAAGTAAAACCGAATTGCCTCATTTAAAATAAAATATCACATGAAACGTCTCTCACATTGGCCACATAAACGGCAAAGTGTGTTTGAGCAAAAAAAGGACAAACTTCTCTTTATGAATTGTCTGAATCTTTTTGGAGGGTCTTGTTTTTCTTGTCTCGACCTAATGATGGTAGTTTTGTCTTGATGGTAGTTCAGGTTCAACAAAGTATATAATTGTGTCGTTTCTCCAGGAATACAGAAACCGCGTGTTCCATGACTTCAGAAATGGACTGTGCAGAAATCTGGTCAGCACCGGTAAGTCCCCCTGAACGGCTGACGTTCACGCCCTTAAAGGTTGAACCGTTTCACCGCAGACAGCTGAAAGGTTTGACGAGCGTTGTGATGGCGTCTAACCGGTCCCCTTTTTGTTTTTCCACCTGCCGACAGACCTGTTCACCAGAGGCATTGACATTCAGGCTGTCAATGTGGTGATCAACTTTGACTTCCCCAAGAACGCAGAGACATACCTTCATCGTATCGGACGATCAGGTACGAGTGGCCCCCTGGTGGACTTCATGGTCATGTTGTGTGGTGCTCACAATAAAGAATATTCTCCGACCATAAAATGGTACCCTGTTAAGGGAAGTTTTGGTATGGTTTTGAGAAATGTAGACATTTTATAATTTGCCTCCACCAAGAGAAAAAATGCTAAGCTACTGTTGAAAGGCATCTTTGTTATTTTGCTATCACACCGTTTTATATTATTTATTTATCCCCGTGCATCTCTCGGTCTCTCTCTCTCTGTGTCCATGTCTCTCTCACGCTCTATCTTTCTCCGTCCGTGTCTCTCTCTCTCTCTCGCTCTGTGTCCATGTCTCTCTCTCGCTCTGTGTCCATGTCTCTCGCTCTCTCTCTCTCTCTCTCTCGCTCTCTGTGTCCATGTCTCTCTCTCTCTCTCTCTCTCTCCGTCCATGTCTCTCTCTCGCTCTTCAGGTAGATTCGGCCACCTGGGCCTGGCCATCAACCTGATCACCTCAGAGGACCGCTACAACCTGAAGTCCATCGAGGACCAGCTGATGACGGACATCAAGCCCATCCCCTCTTGCATAGACAAGAGCCTGTACGTGGCCGAGTTCCACTCCTCCAACCCCGACTGCGAGGTGGAGGAGGTGGACGAGAGATCCGGCCGGCAACAAGACTGAGACTGGTGAGGCAGGGCACCGATTGGTTGAACGTGGAGGGGATGTAGGGATGTACATGGGCATCGTTGTGCCGGTTGCTATCGTGTTTCATCATTGTTGTTTACCGTTCTTTTTATTTTCCTGAAATAAAACGATTTTAGTTAATAGTCGTACTTGAAGGTTCGTCATGTATTTTAGGAAAAATTTGTTTGATCTGTAAAAAAATGGTGACTGTTTGGATTGGTTCAAAATGGTCACACTTCATGTTTACTTGTTGTCAGCAGACGAACTGACTGTCTTCTCTCGTCCCCAGGACCGCTGCACTCGCCAGGCTTTTGCACTAACATCAGGCTACTACCCATCGGCCTCACATCTTACAACCTCAGCAACTTCTTTGGAGATTAGGTGGATGTAAAGGCTTTTTGACTTTCCTTTCAGCAATAAGAGCTGCAAAAAAGACATTATTTTTTTTGTTCTGTTCCTCCCTTTCCTTTTCTCTGCGTTGCTCAAATCCCGTTTTGCACCAAACCCAAACTGCCCCGTCATCCTGTTCTCAGACTCTCTTCACTTCATGTTTCCTCCCCCCCCTCCCCCCCCCCCATCTCCAATACCAGCCGTCACATCTGCCACCTGCCATCTCCTCTCCACAAACCGTTTTTAAAACTTCAGAAGACATAAGGCTTTTGTTTATTTTTTTTCAAACACAAAATACAGCCAACACATTTGTCGGAAAGCGTTTGAATATTTCAGTAGTCTCAAAGGCAGACATTTTCCAGAACGTACGCACACACCAACATGAACTAAGTGCAGTGTGTAGCCGAGGACTCCAGTAGGAAGTACAGTTAAAAGCACGGCGTCCCAAGAGTTTCCGGCCTTGAGCTCTCCCTGGTACACATTTAAAGGTCTTCCGACCGAGGTGTCGACCGTGTTTTGTGTGACTTTAAACAGCCTTCCAAAATCTCACCAGGCTCGTAAGCAGAGCCTGTAGAAAAGCATGGAGGAGAAGAGACGACGGGTGGCGGAGATGTGTGCGTGGAGGGGTTGACTATATAATCGACCACATCCTTTTGAGTTAATCCCGAGCTAAATAACCCATCAGGGAGGAGGAAATGTGGAGTGGTATAAACAGATTTTAGTCCGTCGACAACCCTTGTACTAAAAAAAAAAAAACGTCAGACACGATTGCAAAGTAGGCCTCTTGGGTTTGTTTCTTTCTTAACGCTACGACGGTGTGTTTCATCAGCCTATCCCCACATCCACACAACCGCCGTCGTCACTCAAGTGCCTTACTTACCTTTTCATAAACAAAACTCTCATCCCCACTTCTGACCCCATCATACACCACCAACGCGACTCATCACGTAGCGCAACGGCACAAAGCACAAGTCATGTTGTTTAGCAATCTGGATTTATTTGAATGACAGACAAAATGCCAAACGGCGCGTAGTAACGGGCCGGCTCAAACTCCTGGTCTGGAAAAAAAAAATACAAAGCAACCTGAATGTGAACCCATCTTTTTAATGTGAACTGCAATAAGAAAAGGGCAGCTTGGTTTTAAGTACTCGGTGACGGTCACTTACCGAGAGGGAGAAAGGAAACTGACATTCAACTACAGTTAGTCTGAGGAGGCTAGGGGTTGGGGAGGTCCCTGTTCTAAACACTAGGGTTGCTGATCCACAAGGACTGTACCATCCCTAAAGGAAAGTGAGTTTGACTTCATATGGATAGGCCTTGGTTTGAGGCATCTCCCCAGCAAATAACAGTGTCGGGCCGAAATGTTGGATCTTTGAATCCGTCATCATAAAAAGGCCGCTTCTCCTAACCGGCAGGATATAACTCGAACACACTGGTTTTGGCCAGAATAAGAAATGTATATCCTACCCCCCCCCCCCCCCCCCCCCCCCCCCCCCTCCCTCACTCTGCAGCAAAAAAAACATCTTGATTAAAATGGTTAGGTATTTCTTTGGTTTTTCAAGGCTCATCATAGCCATGGTTAACATTTTGTTGGGTTTGGTGCAAAACAGCGCTTTGAATTCTGTGGGTATGTACAGTACAATTCCTTTATTTCCCTACTGCTGGACATTATCAAAATATATTTGGAAAAGAGTAATTCGGCAACATTTCTTTTTTTTTTTTTACCCCATTCCGTACACCACATTTACTGAGTACTGGATGCCAATGTATACTCTGCAGCCTGTTTCGGGAAGGCCAAGCTCTTCAGCGTGTTTTTTTTATACCGTAAACCAGGCATTGCAAACCTTATTTAAGTATTTTATGTTTTTGTTTCTCGATCAAATCCTTGAAATGCCAAACGTTCTGTCTTTGTGGGGGATGTGCTTTGTTTTTCTTTGTGTTCAAGAAGGTTTTCACAGGCCCAGGGACCACCAAGAATCTCTAAAGTACCATATAAAAACCACCAGTGGGAGGAAAATGTAGAAGTCTACATCCCCCAAGAATTAGCAGAAACCAGTTGGTTTCAAAATGGCAGCCATGGGAGCGTTTGATTTGTCCCTCCCTCCCTCAATCCCTTAAGAATCGTATCTATTTTTTTTTTTTTGCAATCCCTAAATAATGAGGGACTTGTTGTATTTGAGGATTCTACTTTATAAGCGAAATTGTAGCAATTGAAAAGGCAGCTTTGACCCCCACCCCCCTTGCCTCTTAGAACGAAATCAAATGAATTATAAACGGATAGAATCTGTCTTCGTTTTTTAATTTGGACAAATCTTGAAACGAGGCTGAAGGGGGTGGGGGCGCGTCCTTGATTTGACTGGATCCGGCAAGGGGTTCAGTGGTCTCTTGGGCGGGGTCTGTTTTTATTTCACTGTCTCTCCCCCCCCCCCCCCCCCCGCCCCAGCGCCACCGTCGGCTCTGTGGTACTTCAGATGTTTAGCGGAACAGTTGAGCAAAGGCAAGCAGTCGCTCAAAAGACACCGATTTCCTTTCCCCGCTTGTTGGCTATCTATAAGCAAGCGCTAGCGAGCCCGGTAGCATCAGCCCCACGTGGCCCTGTTGCTCCGTCACACGACGGGGGTCTCCGCGATAGTCTAAGACCCAAACCCCCCACTCTGTGATTTCTTAATTCCCAAGAGGGCAAAACTTCCTACGGGAATTAAGAATGTTTTTTTTATTTTATTTTTTAGAAAACCAATTGTAAATGATTATTGGTTTACATAAATCGTTTACAATTAGAAAAAAAAATAAGTTTGCTTCATGGTGGTGGAGTTATATTTTTCCTTTTTTTTTTAAGATGGAGGATTTCAGGATTTACAGTGAAGCAAAACCAAAAAGTGTGTGAGAAAGATGGTGTGTGTGTGTGTGTGTAAGTGGTGTGTTTGGACGAGTGATTGCGTGGGGGAATGGTGGCACGGGAGTTGTGTGCGTGTAGCATATGTCAAGGTGTGTGTTAGGTTGGTATGCCAGGGTGTGTGTCGTGTTGCATTGACGGCGTGTGTCTGTCCTGGATGTGTGTATGAGACTTTATTGGGGGGGGGGGCAGGGTGTTTGTGAGGGTGTGTGTCTTGTCTGAGTACGACCGTTTTGGGGGGGGGGGACGGGGGGGGGGGGGGGCAGGGTTTTGAGTGATTGTGTTTCTGTCAGGGAGTGTGTGTGTGTGTTTGTCTGAGTACGACCATGTGGTCTGGGACTCCCTATGTGCAGCCTCGTCGACACAAACGTCTGCCGCTGCTGAACTCACCAGAGCTGATGCCCTGCGCAGCGTTCCTGACAAACGTCAGAATCTGACCCCGCAGGAGACGTTTGTACACGGGCTGCATGTAGGCGTGTTCTCCGAATGTTTGTGTTCAGCTGTGCGTGCCATGGGTGGGCGCGCTCTTTGTTTCTATGGCAACACGCAATGTCTTCTGTCATGGTTGCCTACACGTGTCTGCTTTTTGTTTATTTTTCTGTTCTTCATGGATGTTGACATGCCCAATGGGAGTTTGTTTTGTTTGTTTTTTTACCCCCATGGTCTCCTTGGTGACCCGTGAACAAGAACCTAAACGACAAACTAAACTGAAAAATATCTCTGCACATAATTGGGTTGTGTCAGGTTTAGATTTGACCATGTACCGATGTTACAGGATCTAGCGCTTCTCTTGACTTTGTCTGGATTTTAGACATGATTTGGCTCTGAATACACCACCTTAACTAAGTCGGGTTTTAATTGAACAGATTTTGTTTCGTTTTAATCCGCACCCCGTTTTCTGTTTACCAAGGACCCAGGCTGTTGGAAGTTCAATGTTTTCTGTTCTGGCCATCTGATGTACCATGTATGTTGCGCGTTCTGCTACAGGTGCAGTCAGGTGTGCTTCCTGGGGGGGAGGGGGGGGAGGGGGGGAGGGAAGGGTGGGAGAAAGTTAATGGGAGCAGGTGGAAAAAGGGAAATTGTCATTTTCTGGAGTAAAAAGTATTGATGGGGTGGGAGGGTTGATTGGGTAAAATAAATTTGCAGATAATTGGATTGGAGCTTATTCGAGGGTACACTTTGGAAAACTGTTTCTATTGCTGTACCCTTTTTTTATTTTGTTTTTTATTTTCTTCAATTGGAAAAGTCGGAAGTCGATCTGGCCTCGATGAAACACCCCTGTTTGAAAACGTGGTCTGTGGTAAACAAGATGTTACTGATCGTAGGAGGGTCGCCCTGGATCTCGCCACACACCACTTGAGTTTCGGTCAAAACTAAAGTAGACCCTCAGCATGTTTGGCACAAGGAATGCTGAGTAGAAAACAAAATACATGTATTCATTTTTACCCATAAGAAGAAAGTGGTCTCGGGCTCTAAATTGGCTGAAGAGTCTGAGGAACATCAAAGACTATTTTGTCCCATTCTTGTTTATGTTCCTGTATTGGCCTTTTATGACTTGACACCCATTTGGACTTTTATTTTGGTTAAATTGGCTTAAAACTGTGTTCAACAATTGTATACCGTCATCAATTTGGCTGTTTTTAGTTTTTGCAGTAAAGTGAGGCCAGAATATTCAAGTGACTTCTGCAGATGATCTTCAGTCGCCTCCATTGTTGTAACGACATCAAAATAAACATGGGCGCTGCAAGAAAATCTCAATAAATTGCAACTAAAACATATTCTCTTGTCTGTCGTCTTTTAATGCTTCAAGTATCCAAGTCTTAGCACTTATTGAACGGGTAAGTCAATAATACAAATGCCTTTTTTATTTTCACCTTTTAGGTTACTGATGCTTAAAACTATAGACCACATCTTGAACCCGAGACCCACGTGCTCCCAACGACCTTCAACGTAATTCACCGTTGGGATTAAATACGCCTCAATGCAACCTCTACGTCGTGGTCGTCGACCAAACAGCGTCGCCAATATAGTTCGCCACTCCCATTCACAGCGCACTACACTATCATCATCCAATATAATTTCACTCGAGCCCTTAACCACGCCTTTAATCTTACAATATCTTTGGACTTGCTGGTTGCACATTTGTTGATTGACCGGCGCCTCTGCCAAGAAGGTTTGACATGTGGGGTTCCTAACCAATCAAGCAGTCGTATCCAGAAAGGGGGCGGGTCGACGCCTCACGCTCGTCCTCTTTGAGGTACTGCATGTTATAACTTCCGGCCGTACTGTCCTCTGGAAAATTCAACGTGAGTAGCTAATGTTAGCGCTGTATTTCATTCCACAAGGTTTTAAACAGATTTACAAAAGCTACAATCCCAGTGCTAGTGTATGACTGCCAATACCTTTGTATGTAGTGACTCGAAATGTTTTCCCATCCCTTGTGGGATTGTCAGTCTGCATGGTGCTAGAACAGCTAGCCTGCTAGCAGACTAGTCATTTGCCCGCAGGAGAGCACTAGCTTAGCTCCGCTAAAGGCCAGTCAGTCTTTATTAAAACTCCCCCTCATCGATCATTAAAGTGGGGATTGAGGTGTTATCGAGGTCCATGCCACTATCTCCAGAATTACCGGTTTCGCAATTCATTGGCCAATGAGCGGTAATCCGTTTTTACATTAGGCTGAAATGAATGAATGAAGACCGATGTGATGTCACCGTTTGTAATTAATTGCCTTATGTCTTACACATTAAGGGATGTTTCTTACCGTACTTACGTCTTGTTAAACTTTTGTCACTTGAATTAAACGGATTTCGTTACCGTACTTCAACCATATGTATGTAGTTGTATATCTCAATTTTCTCGTTTCCCGTTACTACCCGAGTAACCCCACATTCAATGACACTAATCTGTTGCCATCTCGTGGTTTCTTCATCGTCTCAGAATGGGGAGTGTTTTGGCAGCCAGCTCCCCCCCACCGCCGGTCCCCGGGAGCGTCCCTGCTCCGGGGATGACGGTGCCCCCGGGCTTCGGGATGCCCTCTGTGACTCCGGTCCTACCCGCTGCCGAGGAGGTGGAGGCGGAGAGCCCTTTGCCCAACCCCGGAGCGTTCGAGGAGTGTCATCGGAAGTGCAAAGGTAAATAGCGCGGAGGAGGAGTTTGTGTTGCCATGGTGCGTTTGTCGTTAACAAACAAACAAAAAATGTCGAAGGCTTTTCCTTCTTGGAAAGGACCTCGACATAGGTGGATATTGACCTCTAAACAAAGGTGAGGCTTGACCTAAACCTTGCCATGGCAAGGGTTTAAATCTGTGTTGAGCGTCTGCTTCTGTCTGCCCTCCAGAGGTGTTCCCTGCTCAGATGGAGGGCGTCCGGCTCACCGTCAACAAGGGCCTCAGTAACTACTTCCAGGTCGGTTCTGTCCCGCTCTCATTACCACGTCCGGGTCATTTTCCCGGCGTCTGCTTATTAATGGATCCGCTTTAGCTGGAAACACTGAAGTCGGCTTATTGTCTTCATTTGGGGACAAACATAAGACACAAACCACTAGGAATGGAGGATTTTAGCTTTAATTGATGGTGCGATCACACCAAGAAAAATGGAATAAAAATGAAAAAGCAATGCATTAAATACATCCAATCTCTAAGAAGTTTCACACCTGTGTGTATCATACGGTCTCGTTCATAACATGGGTTTAACGTGTGAAACATGTGTTTAACGTGCGCAGGTGAATCACACGCTGATGCTGAGCACACTAGGAGACTCCAGCTACAGGTTCGGGGTCACCTACGTTGGAACGCAGCAGACGGGTCCTTCCGAGGTAACCCTTTAACCGTCACTAATACCCACCAAGCTGTCGTTTACTGGTGGCCTCATGTGATTCTAAAAGTCATTCATCACACTGTCATCGTATTGTTTTACCTCAGCTTTCAATATTTCACATTGCTATGTGTATAAATACATATCTGTATACAAAATGTATATATTGTGTAAAGATAGTTTTTTTTTTAAATCAGATTTCAATTCGTATTGTCCTCTTTTGCTGTGATAACCTCCTTTTCCCATCTGGGTTTGACAGAGCCCCTCTTATCATGTGAGGTCTGCCTGTTCTAAGGCCTTCTGTTGTGTTTCTCCTGGCTGCAGTCCTTCCCGGTGGTGGTGGGCGACATGGACAACAGTGGCAGCCTCAACGCCCAGATCATCCACCAGGTCTCCAGCCAGATCCGCTCCAAGTTGGCTTTTCAGGTCCGTTAGCACGGTTATTCATTCAGATTCACCTCGAAGCCGTTTGTTTGCTTTAAAAGGATCAATCGAAAGTATTTTTTGGGCTAGTCTTTAATGGACGATATACTTTCTTTTACCTTTAAAACATGTTTATGGCGGCCAGTAAATGCATGGACTGTAGTCCATGGTTCTGTTAGTCACATGCTGTTGGTTATTATGATCACATGGAGGTCAATCCAATGGGTCTGGTTACCAGTAGTCATATGGTTCAGTTAGTCCCATGGTAGTGCTTCTAGTAGTCACATGGTCCAGTTAGTTCCATTGTAGTGGTACCAGTCGTCACACGGTCCAGATAGTCATATGTGCCTGGTACCAGTCATCACATGGTCCAGTGAGTCCTATGCTACTGGTACCAGTCGTCCCATGGTACTGGTACCAGTCGTCCCATGTTGTGGTACCAGTCGTCACATGGTACTGGTACCAGTCGTCCCATGGTACTGGTACCAGTCGTCCCAGGGTACTGGTACCAGTCGTCACACGCTACTGGTACCAGTCGTCCCATGCTACTGGTACCAGTCGTCCCATGCTACTGGTACCAGTCGTCCCATGCTACTGGTACCAGTCGTCCCATGGTACTGGTACCAGTCGTCCCATGGTACTGGTACCAGTCGTCACATGGTCCAGTTAGTCCGATGCTACTGGTACCAGTCGTCCCATGCTACTGGTACCAGTCGTCCCATGCTACTGGTACCAGTCGTCCCATGTCTGTTCTTCTCCTGCCCTCAGACCCAGCAGCAGAAGTTTGTGAACTGGCAGGGCGACGCTGAGTGGCGCGGGGAGAACTTCACCGCCGCCGTCACCCTCGGCAACCCCGACGTCCTGGTCGGCTCCGGTAGGTCGACGGTCCCTTAGCAACCCCCCTCCTTTTGTATTGCGAAACGAATCATTTTAAAAACAAACGCTTCTCGAATGACAGTGTGGGATCCGGTGGCGTGTTGTCACCTCATGGCAGGGGACGGACGGGGGGACGACAGTGCTCTGCTCTGATTAGAGAAGTGACCTTTGAACACGTCTCTGCTATGGCCGTAGCGTGGCACCGGCCCGAGCGCTCTCTCCTAACCCCTAACCCCCCCCCCCCCCCCCCCCCCCCCGGTGGTCCTCCCAGGTATCGTGGTGTCCCACTACCTGCAGTCCATCACCCCCTCCCTGGCCCTGGGCGGCGAGCTGGTCTACCACCGCCGGCCCGGAGAGGAGGGCACCGTCATGTCCCTGGCGGGACGCTACACAGGTGTGTGTGTGTCTAGTGTGTCTGTCTGTAATGTTTGTCTGACTGTAATGCTTGTCTGTTAGTGTGTGTTTTTCTCTCTGTAATGTGTGTGTGTGTGTGTCTGTTTGTCTGTTAGTGTGTGTTTTTCTCTCTGTAATGTGTGTGTGTGTCTGTTTGTCTGTTAGTGTGTGTTTTTCTCTCTGTAATGTGTGTGTGTGTGTGTCTGTTTGTCTGTTAGTGTGTGTTTTTCTCTCTGTAATGTGTGTGTGTGTCTGTTTGTCTGTTAGTGTGTGTTTTTCTCTCTGTAATGTGTGTGTTTGTCTGTTAGTGTGTGTTTTTCTCTCTGTCATGTGTGTGTGTGTCTGTTTGTCTGTTAGTGTGTGTTTTTCTCTCTGTAATGTGTGTGTGTCTGTTTGTCGGTAATGTGTGTGTGTGTGTGTCTGTTTGTCTGCAATGTGTGTCAGTCTGAATTGTGTGTGTCGGTAATGCGTGTGTTTCTGTCTGTAACGTGTGTGTGAGAGGCTGGTGGAGCTCAGTGTGTAGGATCCTCACGATTTAATCTCAGGAGTTAAACCAAGGGGCTAACGGTGACATGATGCGACGTCTCCCCCAACAGGCAACAACTACATCGCCACGCTGACCGTAGGGGGCGCCGGAGCTCACGCCTCGTACTACCACAAAGCCAACGACACGGTACTACACCGACAATACACCGACTCACACACAGCTAATACAATGCTCTGTGGATTAATGCTTCACGTCTCCCTAAACAACCAAGAGCGTTATGATGTCTTTTCCCCGTGATGCTTCATGTGATGCCAGGTGTTTGTCGGGCCGTCTCCTGTTGCTCCGCCCTCTCTCACCTGCCTCTGTTGTTGTTGTCGTCTCCAGCTGCAGGTGGGGGTCGAGTTCGAGGCGAGCACCCGCATGCAGGAGACCAGCGTGTCGTTCGGCTACACGCTGGACGTGCCCAAGGCCAACCTGCTCTTCAAAGGTACGCTCCCACTTCTGTTGGCTGACACCGTGTTGGGAAGGTTGACTTTTAGTTTTTTTTGTCACAGTTGTAAAACTGCCCCGTGAACCGACGCTGCTACGACTGTGTTTTGATACGAGATTGTGCCGGGTTTATTTTAGGATTTTAATAACAGCCGAAAAGGGAATTTAGTGCAAGATTCCGGTCTTTTACATTCGCATTACATTTTACATTGAGGGCGTTTAGCACTGACAACACGTACTTTTGTCAGATGAAGTAGCATCACGTCGTCATGACATCCGGCCGTTATCCTCACTCGCTTTGTGTTGCTATTGCCCCCCCCCCCCCAAACGTGTGTACGCTGCTGTGCTCCCCCCAGGCTCGGTGGACAGTAACTGGGTGGTGGGCGCCACGCTGGAGAAGAAGCTGCTGCCCCTCCCCCTCACGCTGGCCCTGTGCTCCTTCCTCAACCACCGCAAGAACAAGTTCCAGTGCGGCTTCGGCGTCACCATCGGCTAAACCCGCCGGGGACCGGCCGGAACCGGCGGCTCTGGGAGGGGAGGGGGGAGGGGGGAGTGGGAGGGGTTTATTCACACACGCATCATGGAACTGACAATCGCACTGTGGACGGAAAAAAAAAAACGACGCCCGTCCGTGGCGCGCGATGACGTCACGCGCCACCCGGGGTCACGACGCGTCGACGTCGACGACCTCGTTGTCGACGACCTCATCGTCCCATCGCTGTGACCTCACAAGCAGTGACGCCACGGAGCGACGACGACGTGCGCGATGAGGTCCTGTACGCCGTCCCTGAGGCGTCACGTCGTCATCTTCATCATCATCTTCTTCTTCATCCTCATTATGGTCTCCCCCCAGCCTGATGGCAGCCCCCCCCCCACCCCCCCCACATATGTCGGCGGCTCTACGATAACGAGTGTACATAAGATTTAACGGCGTACGGACGGGATGTCGTTAATAAAAGCTCAGCAGAATAACAGGGACCTATCGACACCTCTATGACCCCGAACTGCTGTTTCATTTTTATCATGCAGTCCAGTGCCTGTTTTTTTTGTTTACGCAGTCTTTCTGAAGGGGTGGGGGGGGGGTAGTTTATTTCATGTTTTGTACTGTAAAGTTGTGGCACCAAGTCCATGAAGTGTGTTCTGGTTTCCCTTGTGTTGTCTGTGGGTTGGGTGGGTTTGGGCTGGTGTTGGCCAGGGTTATAGTAGAACTAATATAAGAATGCGTGCGAGTCGTGCTACATAACCTGTCATTGTTGTTTTCTCACTGTGGACGGTCACTATAAAAATATATATATGGAGTATTACATACAAGTATATATATATATGACCTGTATATATCTATTGGGGAACGATAAATGCATTTCTTATCAAAAAAACATGTCTTGTGTTCATTTCGTTTCATGACTACGGTTAAAGGTGACATGTTATACAACTAGGTGTGAGTGTGATTAGCCGTTACAAGCCATTTTGAAAATGTGTAGCTTCTGACCTCAAAGGTGAGCGTATCCGCCTAGACTAATCCCACTCACACCTGGTTGTATAATATGTCCCCTTTAAGTGTATTGCGTGGATCTCAAGCTTATTCTACAGTTAATGCTAATTAAATTAAATTCAGGAGTGGTAATGCTGAGCTCCAGATCCCAATCAGGAGCTTAACGAGACAAGAGGCACGTTTTACCTGAGTCACTGTAGGACTCAGGTGAAACGTGTGTCGCTCATAAAGCTTATTATGGGTCGGCTGTGGTATGTACACGGGCAGATAGTAATTGCATCTTCACCGACCATGGTACATAAAGAGTAGTACCATTGGTATTAAGAGTTTTGAGCATGCATTTAATAATGAATATCTAATATTAGAGCAGAATGTGAAACTGTTCAATGTTTGTTTTAATCCTACAGCTGACACAAAGCCCGTCCAATGAGAGATCAAGTTAGGATGAGATGGTTCTTTATTGATCGTGCGATACAATGGGGAACAGCACTGAGTATGAAGTAGGTTCAATGTAGCATACCTCCCAACATGGGCCAAACATCCATTCAGCGAGTCCCTGGGCTACAATAGGGTTTGCGATCCCACTATTTTATATATATATATTAATTTATTATGAAGCTTTTTACTGTGATCTGTAGGATTCTAAAAGTAAACAACCAGACTTTACCACTTGAGGGATTTGACCCAAGTCTAGGATTTGGGCATGGCAAGAACTTTAGACACAATTTAGGAATACTTTTTATTTGTTCAATTCCACATTATATAACCAATGTGTCTCAAGACAAGGGGGGGGGGTGGGTTGTCTGAAGACAAGGGGGGGAGGGGGTTGTGGTGGATGGGTCTCGGGATCGATCCATCACTGGATCTTCTCGTTGAAGGACTTCCAGAGCTCGGCCAGCTGGCTCTGCAGGTCCTGGGTGTTGACGGTCAGCTTGGCCTTCAGCTCCTCTGCCATGGGGGTCAGGCTCTGCTGGATCTCCTGGCTCTTCTGGGCCAGCTGCCTCTGGAAGTCCTGGGTGATGGGCTCCATCTTGCTCTGGAAGTCCAGCACGCTCTGGTCCACCTTCTGCTTCAGGCCCTCGGTCAGGGGTCCCATCTGGGTCTGGATGCCCTGGAGGCTCTGGTCCAGCCTCTCCTTCAGCTCCTGGCTCCTCTGCTGCACGGTGGCCTTCAGGGTCTCGGCATCCATGGACTGGGCGAAGGGCAGCACCTCCTTCTGCAGGGTGTCCATCTGCTTCTGGAGCTCCTCCTTCAGCTCGGCCAAGTAGGGCTGGAGCGCCACACCGGCGGAGGCCAGCTCAGAGTCGACGCGGGTCTTCAGGGCCTCGGCCTCCAGGGACAGCTTGGCCAGCAGCTCCTGGGTCATGGGGGCCACCTGGTTCTGGAGAGCCAGGGTGTACTGGGTCACGGCCTGGGAGCTCTCGGAGATCCTGGTGCTGTTCACAGAGAAGGGGGAGGGGGGGGGGGGGTTAGTGATACTAGAATGACCTTTGACTTATCTAATCAGTGAAAAGTATTGCACTGATGTAGTTAGTGGTACATCAACCTAATCCCGTCCGAATGGGGCTTCTTTTGCAGATTGATCGTGTCCTGACAACGCTTTTGTTTTGAAAAGTACCATCTCTACCTCTTTAATGCACAACCTGTAATTAACTCCCATGTACTTTAATCTGCAATTGCTGATTTTTTGTTCCTTTTTAGAAAGTCTGCCGAATCTTGATTGGTTCATAATAACGCCAGTACTGACTGTGTTTTTGATCAAAACGACTGAAACAGAACATCCAGGTTAATGTGAGCGCTCTTACTCCACTTCCTGTCCCAGGGCGGACTGTTTGATCTGCTGGAGGGACTCCTCCGCGGTGGTGGTTGCCTTGGCGACGTAGTCCCAGAAGGCATCCCTGACTGTGGCGACGCTGGTCTGGGCCGGGTCCTGCCACAGCAGGTCAGCGTTGCACGCTGTGGGGAAGGACATCCAGGACTTTAGAAACAGTACTACTATGTGGTCGTTAAAGTGACTTACAGTGAATAAAGACACACGTCGTTAAGGAGCAGATAGGATTAGGGCCTCTTGCCGACCTACAGGTTAGACTGCAGACATGGGGAATCAAACCAAGTACCTTTGGGCAGGGACTTAAACCCCCTGTAGTCGCTACACTATCCGGCCCCGGGATATGAGATCACTTCACTTACCGGAGAAAAGGGTCAGCGCTAGCACTGCAAAGACCTTCATGGTTGTGGTGGTGGTGGTGGTGGTGGTGGTGGTGGTGGTGGTGGTGGTGACACTGGTGGTCAAAGAAAGAAACACACGTTCAACACTCAATCCGAAACATAATCCATCATCTTAGAATCGAATGCGACCCAACTGGTCATGGAGGTAGAATCCCAGCGGTCTGTGTGAATATATTGTCTCTTACCTGCTTCTTTGGAGCCTCAAGGTGTTGTTGCGGGAGAGATGTTCTCTCAGGGCCTTTTATAGCTTGTTGGAGAGGACAAAGTTCATCATTGTGCCCTGTTGTACGCCCTCCTGTCCCACCACGTTACATTCCAAGTGACCTCGTCATCTGATTACTCCCGCTGGTTTATGATAGCCATCCGTGGCATTACAAACACCCCCCCCCCCCCCCACACACACACACACACATACAAACATCACTGGTGCAGACCTTTTTGGCTGGTGTGAATACAAGCCATCGAATTCTGTTGCGAACCAAACAGCCGGGCCGAGACCCAGCCGGAGAGGTGGTCTCGGTTCGCTTCCGAACGAAGCCTGGTGCGGTTCGCTTGAGGTGTGAAAGCGACCGCACCTCGGTCCGATCCAGTTCTAAAAATCATGCGCCTCTTTGGACGTAACACGCACTCGCTCAGCCGCGCGCATTATGGGTATTATTGTTTGATTTGCGTAAACTCCCAAGATTAGCAGCACATTGTCGGATCGTCGGGTCAAAATGAGTCGTGGCTTATCATGGAGCACAGAGACTGAATGTCTATTGGATATCGGACCCAAATATCCAATAGACATTCCGTCTCCTCTTTGCTCCACATCGCACCCGCAGGTGTGATTACCCCTTGAATACATTTCAGAAGTGGTCACACTGAGCCCAATCAGGAGCTTCAAGAGGCGCATTTCACCTGAGGGTCACTGTAGGACAAACACAGGTGTCCCTCGTAACGCTAATTATGGGTCTGCTGCATTATGTACCTGGGCAGATGGTTCATTGTATCTTCACTTTAAGAGCCACACTGAAATGGGTCCTTTGAACATCCTTTTAATAATGAATATTTATTAATCAGAGCAGTTTGTGAGTCTTAAATATTGGTTGTAATCCATCGTGTAAAATACAGTAGACAAAAATGGTAGCAGGTGATCATTATAGATCAAGTTAGGATAAGGTGGATCTTTATTGATCCGAGGCGAAACATTAGGGAACAGTTGGGTTGGGGCACTGACTGAGTATAAAGTAGGTTCAGTAAAGCATGCCTCCAAACATGTGCCTTCACCCATTCATGGAATCCCTGGTTTTTTTTGATCCCTCTAGCTATTATACAGTATATATATATATACCTATATATCTTTTTAGAATATATATATATATTAAGAAGCTTTTTGCCGTGACTCGATTTAATCGCCTTGATCTAGAACTTACTACCAAACCTTTCCCCTTTAAGGATTTTGCTCGTCTATGATTCTGGCATGACAAGAACTTTAGACACAATATTTGCGCTTGAAAATATTTTTTTTATTTGTTCAATTCCACATTAAATAACCAGTGTGTCTCAAGACAAGGGGGGGGGGTTGTCTGAAGACAAGGGGGGGGGGGTCGTTGTGGATGGGTCTCAGGATCGACCCATCACTGGATCTTCTCGTTGAAGGACTTCCAGAGCTCGGCCAGCTGGCTCTGCAGGTCCTGGGTGTTGACGGTCAGCTTGGCCTTCAGCTCCTCTGCCATGGGGGTCAGGCTCTGCTGGATCTCCTGGCTCTTCTGGGCCAGCTGCCTCTGGAAGTCCTGGGTGATGGGCTCCATCTTGCTCTGGAAGTCCAGCACGCTCTGGTCCACCTTCTGCTTCAAGCCCTCGGTCAGGGGTCCCATCTGTGTCTGGATGCCCTGGAGGCTCTGGTCCAGCCTCTCCTTCAGCTCCTGGCTCCTCTGCTGCACGGTGGCCTTCAGGGTCTCGGCGTCCATGGACTGGGCGAAGGGCAGCACCTCCTTCTGCAGGGTGTCCATCTGCTTCTGGAGCTCCTCCTTCAGCTCGGCCAAGTAGGGCTGGAGCGCCACACCGGCGGAGGCCAGCTCAGAGTCGACGCGGGTCTTCAGGGCCTCGGCCTCCAGGGACAGCTTGGCCAGCAGCTCCTGGGTCATGGGGGCCACCTGGTTCTGGAGGGCCAGGGTGTACTGGGTCACGGCCTGGGAGCTCTCGGAGATCCTGGTGCTGTTCACAGAGAAGGGGGAGGGGAGGGGGGCGGTTAGTGATACTAGAATGACCTTTGACTTATCTAATCAGCGAAAAGTATTGCACTGATGTAGTTAGTGGTACATCAGACTAATCCCGTCGGAATGGGGCTTCTTTTGCAGATTGATCGTGTCCTGACAACACTTTTGTTTTGAAAAGTACCATCTCTACCTCTTTAATGCACAACCTGTAATTAACTCCCATGTACTTTAATCTGCAATTGCTGATTTCGAGTTGCTTTTTAGAAAGTCTGCCGAATCTTGATTGGTTCATAATAACGCCAGTACTGACTGTGTTTTTGATCAAAACGACAAACAGAACATCCAGGTTAATGTGAGCGCTCTTACTCCACTTCCTGTCCCAGGGCGGACTGTTTGATCTGCTGGAGGGACTCCTCCGCGGTGGTGGTTGCCTTGGCGACGTAGTCCCAGAAGGCATCCCTGACTGTGGCGACGCTGGTCTGGGCCGGGTCCTGCCACAGCAGGTCAGCGTTGCACGCTGTGGGGAAGAACATCCTGCACTTTAGAAACAGTACTACTATGTGGTCTTTAAAGTGACTTACAGTGAATAAAGACACACGCCGTTATGGAGCAGATAGGATTAGGGCATCTTGCCGACCGACGGGTTAGACTGCAGACATGGGGAATCAAACCAAGTACCTTTTGACAGGGACTTAAACCCCCTGTAGTCGCTACACTATCCGGCCCCGGGATATGAGATCACTTCACTTACCGGAGAAAAGGGTCAGCGCTAGCACTGCAAAGACCTTCATGGTTGTGGTGGTGGTGGTGGTGGTGGTGGTGGTGACACTGGTGGTCAAAGAAAGAAGCACACGGTCAACACTCAATCCGAAAAAAAATCCATCATCTTAGAATCGAATGCAACCCAACTGGTCATGGAGGTGCAATACCAGCGGTCTGCGTGAATATATCGTCTCTTACCTGCTTCTTTGGAGCCTCAAGGTGTTGTTGTGGGAGAGATGTTCTCTCAGGGCCTTTTATAGCTTGTTGGAGAGGGCAAAGTTCATCATTGTGCCCTGTTGTACGCCCTCCTGTCCCACCACGTTACATTCCCTGTGACCTCGTCATCTGATTACCCCCGATGGTTTATGATAGCCATCCGTGGCATTACAAACACCCCCCCCCACATCGCTGGTGCAGACCTTTAGGGCTGGTGTGAATACAAGCCTTTGAATTCTGGTGCGGACCAAACAGCCGGTCCGAGACCCAGCCGGAGAGGTGGTCTCTGTTCACTTCCAAACGAAGCCTGGTGCGGTTCGCTTGAGGTGTGAACGCGCCCGCACCTCGGTCCGATCCAGTTCTAAAAATCATACGCCTCTTTGGACGTAACAGCCCAGGCAGGCACACGCTCAGCCACACGCATTATGGGTAATATTGTTTGATTAGCGGTAACTCCGAAGATTAGCAGCACATTGTCGGACCGTCGGGTGAAAATGAGTCGTGGCTCTTCATGGAGCACGGAGACTGAATGTCTATTGGATGTCGGACCCAAGTATCCAATAGACATTCAGTCTCCTCTTTGCTCCACACCGCAGCTGCAGGTGTGATTACGCCTTAAATACATTTCAGAAGTGGTCACACTGAGCCCAATCAGGAGCTTCAAGAGGCACATTTCACCTGAGGGTCACTGTAGGACAAACACAGGTGTCTCTCGTAACGCTAATTATGGGTCTGCTTGGCAGATGGTTCATTGTATCTTCACTTTAAGAGACACACTGAAATGGGTCCTTTGAAAATCCTTTTAATAATGAATATTTATTACTCAGAGTAGTTTGTGAGTCTTAAATATTGGTTTTAATCCATCGTGTAAAATACAGTAGACAAAAATGGTAGCAGGTGATCATTATAGATCAAGTTAGGATTAGGTGGATCTTTATTGATCCGAGGCGATACATTAGGGAACAGTTGGGTTGGGGCACTCACTGAGTATAAAGTAGGTTCAGTAAAGCATGCCTCCCAACATGTGCCTTCACCCATTCATGGAATCCCTGGGTTTTTTTGATCCCTCTAGCTATTATACAGTATATATATACCTATATATTTTTTTATAATATATATATATATTATGAAGCTTTTTGCCGTGAGTCGATTTAATCACCTTGATGTAGAACTTACTACCAAACTTTTCCCCTTGAAGGATTTTACTCAAGTCTATGATTCTGGCATGACAAGAACTTTAGACACAATATTTGCGCTTGAAAATACTTTTTTTATTTGTTCAATTCAACATTAAATAACCAGTGTGTCTCAAGACAAGGGGGGGGGGGTTGTGGATGGGTCTCAGGATCGATCCATTACTGGATCTTCTCGTTGAAGGACTTCCAGAGCTCGGCCAGCTGGCTCTGCAGGTCCTGGGTGTTGACGGTCAGCTTGGCCTTCAGCTCCTCTGCCATGGGGGTCAGGCTCTGCTGGATCTCCTGGCTCTTCTGGGCCAGCTGCCTCTGGAAGTCCTGGGTGATGGGCTCCATCTTGCTCTGGAAGTCCAGCACGCTCTGGTCCACCTTCTGCTTCAGGCTCTCGGTCAGGGGTCCCATCTGGGTCTGGATGCCCTGGAGGCTCTGGTCCAGCCTCTCCTTCAGCTCCTGGCTCCTCTGCTGCACGGTGGCCTTCAGGGTCTCGGCGTCCATGGACTGGGCGAAGGGCAGCACCTCCTTCTGCAGGGTGTCCATCTGCTTCTGGAGCTCCTCCTTCAGCTCGGCCAGGTAGGGCTGGAGCGCCACGCCGGCGGAGGCCAGCTCAGAGTCGACGCGGGTCTTCAGGGCCTCGGCCTCCAGGGACAGCTTGGCCAGCAGCTCCTGGGTCATGGGGGCCACCTGGTTCTGGAGGGCCAGGGTGTACTGGGTCACGGCCTGGGAGCTCTCGGAGATCCTGGTGCTGTTCACAGAGAAGGGGGAGGGGGGGGGGGGGGTTAGTGATACTAGAATGACCTTTGACTTATCTAATCAGTGAAAAGTATTCCACTGATGTAGTTAGTGGTACATCAAACTAATCCTGTCGGAATGGGGCTTCTTTCGCAGATTGATCGTGTCCTGACAATACTTTTGTGTTGAAAAGTACCATCTCTACCTCTTTAATGCACAACCTGTAATTAACTCCTATGTACTTTAATCTGCAATTGCTGATTTTTTGTTCCTTTTTAGAAAGTCTGCCGAATCTTGATTGGTTCATAATAACGCCAGTACTGACTGTGTTTTTGATCAAAACGACTGAAACAGAACATCCAGGTTAATGTGAGCGCTCTTACTCCACTTCCTGTCCCAGGGCGGACTGTTTGATCTGCTGGAGGGACTCCTCCGCGGTGGTGGTTGCCTTGGCGACGTAGTCCCAGAAGGCATCCCTGACTGTGGCGACGCTGGTCTGGGCCGGGTCCTGCCACAGCAGGTCAGCGTTGCACGCTGTGGGGAAGGACATCCTGCACTTTAGAAACAGTACTACTATGTGGTCGTTAAAGTGACTTACAGTGAATAAAGACACACGCTGTTAAGGAGCAGATAGGATTAGGGCCTCTTGCCGACCTACGGGTTAGACTGCAGACATGGGGAATCAAACCCAGAACCTTTCGGCTGGGACTTAAACCCCCTGTAGCCGCTACACTATCCGGCCCCGGGATATGAGATCACTTCACTTACCGGAGAAAAGGGTCAGCGCTAGCACTGCAAAGACCTTCATGGTGGTGGTGGTGGTGGTGGTGGTGGTGGTGGTGGTGGTGGTGACACTGGTGGTCAAAGAAAGAAGCACACGGTCAACACTCAATCCGAAAAAAAATCCATCATCTTAGAATCGAATGCAACCCAACTGGTCATGGAGGTAGAATACCAGCGGTCTGCGTGAATATATCGTTGCTTACCTGCTTCTTTGGAGCCTCAAGGTGTTGTTGTGGGAGAGATGTTCTCTCAGGGCCTTTTATAGCTTGTTGGAGAGGGCAAAGTTCGTCATTGTGCCCTGTTGTACGCCCTCCTGTCTCACCAAGTTACATTCCCTGTGACCTCGTCATCTGATTACTCCCGCTGGTTTATGATAGCCATCCGTGGTATTACAAACCCCACCACCCATCTAGTGCTCAGAACCAAGACGTGTTTGGCGTTTAAAAATAGGCTACTTCAGAAATATAACATAATTGTCCGCTTTCGGCGGAAAATTTTTCCTATGGCTTTTCTCCAAAGCTTTTGAAGATATTGTTAGGATTCTTATAATGGGTGGACTGTCCGTCAGTCCGTCCGTCCATCCCTCCCCAGGGTTGGGACAGGAGAACCACAGGCTCAAAGGTCTTCTCTGATAGGCTAACATCAAGATATGTTAGTCTATGTGGTTGTTTCACTGTTTCACTGTTTCACTGTTTAGACGTGCCCTGTGCTTTACCTCAATCAATGAAAAACTGTATGAATCAATATATTTGCACAGCAACTATCCAGTACTTCTACATCTAATCTCACAGTATTCAGCGGGATGTTTCACTGATTCATTGCATTGCGTCATGAATGTATGTTTTCGATTGCTTTAAAGCCATTTAAGCCAATTTTCTTTTACAGCCTAGATTTGTCCTTTATGTACTCATTGTCACTCAAATAAAATGGATATATAGTGTAATGTACAATACATAACTTAAAAATACATTCCATACAAATACTTCACTCAAAATGGCCGCCATATCTTTTATGTTTCCTCGATATCGGTTGATTTCCTGATCCCTGTGATTCAGAGACAACCCTTCAGCCAATGACGCAGAACCATCATCGGCAGTGTGCAACCTGAGGTCACCTTCCACATGGTTACGTGGACGTACGCGTGTGTGACACAGAGACGTACAGCAGGGCACTTGACTATGAACTTTACCCCTCGACGTTCTCAGAGTGCCTCAAGACCATATATTCCGGTCAAGTCCAGCGGAGCCACAATCCACTGTTCACTCGCAGGCAGAAGGTCGATCCAGATCAATTTTATCATCCATCATGAAGCTCTTTGTGGTCGTGGTCCTCGCAGTCTTTGCTGGTAAGTTAAAAATGGGAAATACACAAACTAAAAACTAGAATCTACTCACAAGTACCTCAAACAGAAGTTGGACTTTACTCTCATCCTACGTTGTTTCTCCAGCAGGTTGCAATGCCGAATTCACGATGGAGCCCCAGCAGCAGCTGGACATGGCGAAGGATTTATTCTGGGACTATGTTGCCAAGATGACCCGCACCGCAGAAGACTCTGTGGAGCAGATCAAGCAGTCTCAGCTGGGACATGAGTTCAAGTGAGCTTCATATTATTGACCATTAACTTTGATCCGAGGGGCTTCACAGTGATTTCAGATCCATTAAGGACTAAGGGCTTGGGGTCATGGCATTTATCCTAAGGATATCTACTGGTAGACTTGGTGAGGACATTGGGGATCGAACCTAGGACCATTCAGCTGGGATCCATAACCCCCTAGCCACCAGAGTTGACCAACCTGCCTGGTTTATGTTTGTCTGGGGACTTGTACGTATGTAAAACAATCCAACCAGAAACCAGTAAAGTCCAGATACTGATCTCCTCTCCCCCTGTTCCCGCCTCCTCTACCCTCCACAGCAAACTCATCTCCGAGAGCACCGACGTCGTGAACAAGCTCACCGTGACCCTCCAGTCCCAGGCGGCGCCCATGAGCCAGGAGCTCCTCGCCAAGGTGTCCCGGGAGGCGGAGCAGCTGAAGGGCCGCGTGGAGAGCGACCTGAGCCTCCTGAGCGCCCACCTCCAGCCCTACGCCGACGAGCTGAAGGAAGACCTGGAGAGGCAGATGTCCGAGGTGACGGAGATGACCAAGGGGGTGACGCTGTACGCCCGGGCCATGGACGCCGACGTGCAGCAGAAGAGCCGGGTGCTGAAGGAGAGGCTGGACCAGAGCATCCTGCGCATCCAGGAGCAGATGGGGCCCCTGACCGACGAGCTGAGGCAGAAGATGGACCAGAGCGTGCTGGAGTTCCAGAGGAACATGGAGCCCATCACCCAGGACTTCCAGAGGCGGCTGGCCCAGAGGACGGAGGAGATCCAGAGGAGCCTGACGCCCTACGGGGAGGACCTGAAGAAGACCATGGAGGTCAACTCCCAGAAACTCCAGGAGCAGCTGGACCTCCTGTGGGAGACCGTCAGCGAGATGACCAAGTGAACCGGACCGACGCAGCCTCTCGGATCCCCCCCGTGGGTCAGAGGAGTGTTTTGCGGCGTTTGTTGATTCCGTCCTGTTTGTGTGATGACGTCGGGGACTAGGTCATAGCCCTGGGCCGCAGAAGAAGTGCAATATATGAAGGGTTTTGATTCGGCGGTATCATAGTTCAACGCTTTGGACGGTTAATATCGAACAGCATTTGAACAAAGTCGGATTGTGTTTACTTTATCACACATGAGCCTTAAAGTGTCAAGTGTGTGTCTGTCAATTGACAATAAACCGTTGACGTGTATCTTCTGTTTGTATCTTTTTCTGTTGTGTGGAAAACAATATTGTACTAGTTCTACAACACTAAAAATATCAGACTCTACAGGAAACAACACCACTTGGTTAAATACTACACCGTTCACTTCACTTCATCCATTAACCAACAGTGAATGTTTATTCATGCATAAAAAGACCAAACCGTATCCCGCCAGATGAAGTAATATGATTTGTGTGTAAATCAATTTATCAATGATAGATCATCAAAGGTCTTAATTGATTGTTTCTTCATCTCCAGAATGGCTCAAATAAATAAGACCGGTCTGGGAGATTTCCTATTCTGTTGGTGTTGAAAGTAGATTACAAATTACAAATATGAACTAAATCATAGTTTTTACATTTTCCTTAGACCTTTTCTTCATACCTCCAGGAATCAGGGACCACACAACCCTGAGATCTTTGTGGTTTCTGTAGGCCAACTCGGTCTCTTTCAGAGATAAACCACTTAAAAACGCAAGCACATCAAATCTAATGAAACACCACCAATACAGTGGCTATGTCGCTTGGCTCCCAGACGGGGGGTTTAAGGTTCAAACCCCGGTGTCCGCAGTCTTCCTGTAGGCATCTTTGAGCCAAACGCAGCTATGAAATGGGTGGATGGTCAATGTGTACTATCGTCACAGGTTGAATCTATTGCCCATGGCCTGGTACATAAAAGCAGAATGACCAGAGATATCTAAAAAGTTACATTCATGAAATTATGTGTTTTTAAATATCACAAATACCACCTTGGGATTGGAAGTAAACCACTTCTAACATTTGAACCACCTATCTACCACCTATTATTTTTTTATTATAGATTAACTATCCATTTATAGCTCCTCATGGGTAATTCATATTCAATCAAATCAAATCTAACTGGATTACTCATTATCTTTGGTTGGCTCTGGTCCTGCAGAAAGTTTCTCTGTGACTCAGCAGAAACGATGGTCTGCTTGGACTGTCTTTTGCGTGTCACTTGGATTAGGAGTTGAAGCGACCTTTGATCTTTGTTTTGTTTTCTTTGGTAGACCTGATCACAGGATGGTGGCCTGATGGGACCCAAACCCCAACAATCCGCTATGTGTGTGACCCACAAGGTTTGTATTAAATATTCTGGTTGTTAATGTTTGCTTGCTTGTTCGAATCTGTTGTTTGCCTTTGTTTCAGTTCTGATGTTGTGACCTCAACAAAACCCAATTTGAATGAAAACCCAATACAGGTTAGTTCCGATATATGATGTTCAAAACATACAACTTATAGCCCCCAATAGTTAAGACCTAGTTTTGATTAAACACATTACAATTACCTAGCTGACACTTTTGTCCAAAGCAACATACAATAAGTGTATCAACAATGAAGATAGAATCAGGCTTACACACAGAATTCCTCCAATCAGCAAACCTTTTTTTCAGGTCTACTTACATAAAGTGACCCAACTCTCTGTCCCTGAAAACCTCAATCAAAACCAGAAATTGAGGGGTTATCAAGAATTCAGATGTACATTTCGACAGTCAAATCAGTTACAAAATCTTCCTATTATCACCTTAAAAACTTAGAGGGCTGATGTCAACCTAAGACTTACAAAAACGCAAACATGCCTTTATCACTAGTAAGCTTGATTACTGCAATGGTCTCCTTACAGGTCTTCTAAAAACACCTCTAAGGCAACTACAACTTGTTGAGAATGCTGCTGCTGGAGTTCTAACAAAGGCCAAAAATTACACACATTACACCAATTCTTAAATCATTACATTGACTCCCTATATGTAAGTTAATTGATTTTAAAATTATGCTGCTCACCTATAAATCCCTACATGGTTTAGGGGCAATGTATATAACTGATATGCTTCCAAGGCATAAGCCTGCTAGACCACTAAGATCTTCTGAGACCAATCTGTTAATTATCCCCAGTAAACACGATACATGTGAAAGCAGGATTTAGTTACTCTGCAACAAATAGCTGGAAGAAACTCCCTGAGGATTTAAGACTTGCCCCAACTGTGACCACTCTTAAAACAAGACTGAAGACGATTGCTTTAGCTTTCTACTAAATCTTAAATACATTGCACTTTCTACAATGCATTTATTAACTTTGCTATTTTATTTTATTATTTTCATTTTATTGTTTGTGAAACACTTTGAGTCTGCCTTGTGTATGAAAAGTGCTGTATGGATAAAGTTGCCTTACCTTGCCTAGGACAAATAATTAATACCAATCATTCAGGAATTTATTTCATAAAACCTATCAATCATCAACGTGTCCATGTACTTTATATAGCTGTGTAACATGGAACACAATTAATAAAAACATGCCAATAAAAGGTGACACGCCACAGTCCATGCAGGGAACTTCGGACAGAGTTTTGTCGCTGATATTTATCGGATAACACTATCGGCCAGCAGCTTAAATACAAGCTTGGTCCGTCTCTGTCCACACACGGGATAGCATTCAGGTGAGTTTGACCTAGACACGGGAATGAACAAATACTCATTACAATTATGCTTGGATAACCTTACACTTATGTGAGGTTGTGCATAGGGTAAGGTTAGATGAGGGTTAAATTAGGTTAGTTTTATTTTGCCAGCTCTTTGTTAACTGTAAATGATTAAAAAGACTATTAATAGTGAAATAATTGGAATCAATGCAATTAACAAATTTGTTTACATGTATGTGATTATGAGTGTAATTATTATCATATTATTATTGTTTGAATTTGGCCTTGATACATAACGAATGAATCATTTAATTCCAGGTGTCTTTAAGGATTTATCATGAAGTTCTTTGCTGTGGTTCTCGCCCTGGTAGCCTTCTCAGGTAACACATATTGGATTTCCAATTCATCATCAACTAAGATGTCTGATGTTGATCGTGTGTTTTAATCCCCGACTCCCTTTTAAGTCGTGTTCAGGAGAAGCGTTTGTTTGCTAACTGACTGAATGTAAAACGGTGGACCCAACCAGGTTGCCATGGACGCACGCTGCCCCAGGACGAGGCCTGGAGCTCTTTGGAGAGGGCGGTGGGCGGTATCAGGGAGTACGTCACAGACCGGGTCGAGGAATTCCAGCAGACCGAGGTGTTCCAGGAGATAGAGTGAGTTCAGCTCTCTGTTCTTCAGTTAGAAAACCAACTGATCTTCGGCCACACAAGAGAAAGACGCCAAACACGGTTCAGAGGCTAAAGAGGGATTCAAGTAGGGGAACAACAAATACGTGGCAATCATACTCACTTTGTTTATGGATGGCTTTACCCTAACATCACTGTTTACTACTCAGTCACGAAACAGACGGCAGGGTTAGGGCATCTAGTGCAGAGATTGCCTGCTGGTAGTCTTTGACATTGAGGATTGAACCCAGAAGCTTTAGTGTGTTTTTCGTCAAAAAAAACCCTGACCACTTCACTATCCTTCGGTTACAGCGCCAACCGATCACAGGCCGACAATCAGACCCCAACAGGGTGCAAAATGTCACCGCAGAAAGACTCAGCAGCATATATACCCTAAAGGCTTAGTTATGGTTCCACGTCGACGCATTGCAAGGGGGTTTACAGACCCCCTAGACCACCTGGCCCCGCCCTTGAACCCTAAACCCCCCCTGTCTCCCCGCCCCCCACCCCCCTTCCAGCCTCATGACCCAGGACAGCCTGGCCGAGCTGGCCCTCTACAGGGAGAAGCTGGCCAGCGAGGCCGGCCCCTACACCCAGGAGCGGGCGGAGCAGCTGGCCAGCGACCTGCAGGCGCTGGGGCAGAAGCTGCGCACCAACCTGGCGGACGGCGGCGAGCGCGCCGCCGAGTACAGCCAGGAGCTGAGGAGCGTGATGGAGCAGACCGCCGGCGACATCAGCTCCACCTTCAGCACCTACGCCCGCAAGATCCGCAAGAGGGTGCACAAGGACGCCGAGCAGTTCAACAAGTGAGTGGCGGCAGGCCCCGTGAAGGGCTGGGCCGTTAGGGTTGGACCCCCCCAGATCCAAACCCGGACCCCCCCCAGACCCACCCTGAGTTAAGATATATGAAGGAGCGGGTGCATGGGTTAGGTCTCTATCTGGTGATATGGCAGAATACTTTATCTAAAGCAATTTAAAGTGAATTCCGATAGATGAGGCAGCAGGTGTATAGGCTAGGCCTCTCACTATTTGGTGACATGGCAGATTGCCAGATTCTTCAATCTAAATAACTTTAAAATGGAGTCAGAAGCAGGCCATACATTAGCAGGAAGGGACTAGAGCATCTTTCTCGATTTAAAAGCTCTGGAATCAAAAGGCTTTCGACCCCACTGCTTTACATACTCCATAAATATCGACAAACATTTCTCAAAGCCTCTTTTGCTCGTCACTATTCCACCAGGAACGTCGCCGCCTACGTGGAGGAGCTCCAGTGGCGCGCCTCGGATAACGTGCAGAACATCCAGAACAAGATGGAGCCCTTCTTGGCCGAGGTGCGCGACAACGCCGCGGATAAAGTCAGCACGATCGACCGCCTGCTGAAGCCCGTTACCGAAGACGTGGCCGAAAAGTTCCAGGAGATCCGCCAGCAGTTCGATACAACCACAGAGAAACTGCGCTCCGTCCTGGAGGACAAGGTGGAGGAGTTCAGGGAATGGTCAGGCGCATTCGCATAGACGCAAAACCCGATGACCAAAGAGACGCCTCACGCAGCCAAAATACTTCTGCGTCCGCTTCATCTGTTTAACATGATCTATCGATATGTTGAGGTTTGAAGGAAGTGTTTCATTCCATTACATCATTATGATAAATGTATCGTTGGCACCATCCACGAACATTTAACATTTCTGAAATCACTGCATTCATCTTTCTCATTGAAGCATCTGTGGTGATGCAATAAAAATTATCTCAATTCATGTGTGCTGTCATTTTCATTGGCTATTTATATTACAATTTATTCTTGTAAACCCACTTTGAGAATCCGAAGCATTGTTTGAAGTAAGTTTCAGCATTCAAGTTCAACTTTTCTTTCAGTTGGTTGGTGATGAAGAACTAACCATGATGGATAGTGTCGGTTTGAAGCAGCAGATGGCTCTATTGCAAACGCCACCTTGCATTAGTCACAGTAGAACAATAAATAATACAGTTGTACACTTTGTGTACTATTTCTTTGCAAACAAAATATAAAAAATTAAAAATTATGTTCACACATATGTTTAATTTGACTATTGAAATAAAATGCAGACCGTATTCACAGTCCACCCAACCCGTCTTTCCTCTCAGATCGTCCGACACGTGAAGCCATGGCACAATGAAACCAAACTATGACCGCCGGACAGCCAATGACATCCCGCTGTCCCGCCCACGCCGACCAATAGCGTGACAGACTGTTCGTGGTTTACATCCGCATTTGGCTCACGTTCGGTAGAGCCAGCAACAAACGTCTTACGCCTTAAATAGGATAGTCACGATGTTTAATAATCTCAGATATGTTTTTAATCTAAATTGCTAACACCTCCGCGATGAGTAGCCTTTGTAAAGAACTCGTTACGCTCCAGTTGGGACACTATTCCAACTTTGTAGGCACACATTGGTGGAATCTGCAGGTGAGGATGGTTTTGGCTAACGGTAGTGCGTAGTGTCTAACTTAAACATGTGTTGGACAGCATCCACATGCATACGCAAAGTCGTCCAGATATGGCCATTATTAGCTGTGGATGGGGCATTCACTGCCGTAACAACGGCTCATAATCATAACGTAGTGAACATTGGAGGGATATTGTTGTATCAGTGGACCTGGATGGTAAAAGGCTGTGTGTGATATTACTAAGGTTATTTGGACCATGTTCTCCCGTGTGTGTACGTGGGGGCGTGTGTGTGTGTGTTTTCACCTTTAGGATGCCTCCCTGTCTGAGGAGCTGGGAGAGATCAACAGCGATGTCGCGTTCCGTGAGGGCCGGACGATTGATGGGCAGGTCACCTACACACCCAGGCTCATTGCCATGGACCTCAAAGGTAACCTGTCATCTGCATGCCTACAGCTTTTATAATGACGAATTAAACAATCTACCTATACTTTTAGACTGTTTGTATCATCGACATGGTTTGTTTATAATGAGTGGTCAATCCCATTGGTACCTTGGTGATATGAACGCATCTGGTGTTTGCGAACATACAGACAGACTCGAATGCACCACAGACTGTATTTTTTAATACTTCTTCTCTACCACAGGAAGTCTTCAGACTCTGCGACAAGAGGGCTGTCTGTACAGCACAGACAAAGAAAGCTCCCCCATTTCCTGGTAAACGTGCTTTGACGGCGTCAGCGTTTTTGTGTGTTGTTGTTGTAGTAGTTGTTGAGGTGTCTGAATTGTGGGTGCGTTGGTTTTGCTGTGCAGGGAGGGGCCTGTCACCATGCACCAGGAGAGCCCGGTCTCAAAGAACCCCTTCCTCCTGGACCTCGACAAGCTGGAGGTGATTATTGTGGGATGGATTCAGTTCTATTGCAGGCATTCCTGGAATTCTGTAACTCTGTGGTCTTCCAATATGTAGAGCCATCCCCTCCTCCTGTAGTGTTTAGTTTAATATGCAAAGTGTAATGAATGATGATCTGCTTCCTGTATATTTAACTGAAAATAATGTGACGCTTGCTCATTCAATGAGTTTCTGTTCCCTGCCAGACGGGGGTGCTTTTGGCCCAGGTTGACTCCAGTGACCAGGCCAATTCCTCAGGTACAAAAAATATTTTATAAGCAAAAAAATGTATGTACACTTCCAATCGTTAAACATATATCGACACCATTAAAGCTAGGGCATGTCATTTATTTAAGAAGCTTTTTTTTTTTTAAATAATTTGTCAATATTCTCATCACAGCCCGACAGCAATAAAAAAAGTTTTTTCGGCCGGTTACTCTACAAATCGAGCTGACTGGCTGGTTTCTGCAGATTACCTACCCCAGCTCTAAACCATAGCCATTTCTTCCTCATTGTCAGTGCTGAGTCGTAACTTCCGAAGGGACATGCTGTCTTGTTTAGGAGGAGCTTTTGGCGCGGGGAGCGTGAACCGGCAGCTGGAGCGCGTGGCTAAGAGCTATGCGCTGGAGGGCAGTGTCCGGGTGTGGTCAGACTTCCTGCGGATACACCTCCATCCTCGCACGGTCTCCGTCATCCACCAGTACAACCACGGCGGGTAAGGAGCAACCTCGACTGCTTTTCTAACCTAAGGGTATTTATTAATTCACTGTGTGTGTGTGTGTGTGTGTGTGTGTGTGTGTGTGTGTGTGTGTGTGTGTGTGTGTGTGTGTGTGTGTGTGTGTGTGTGTGTGTGTGTGTGTGTGTGTGTGTGTGTGTGTGTGTGTGTGTGAGAAGATCTGAAAGTGCTGTATTTTAAGGAATTTCTTCATGGGATCTGTAGTTATTTTTTTAAGTACACCTTTCAGTTTGTAGTCCAGTTTAATTAAATTCAGTCGGATTCAACTAAGTGTGTGTGTGTGGGGGCCAGGGAGACCCACCGCCTGGAGGCTTTCGGCCAGGGGGAGCCCCTGCTGCAGGGCCCGGTCCTGGAGGACGTGGAGGACCGGCTGCACTTCTTCATAGAGGAGTGTGACAACCTGCAGGTACACAGCCCCACACACACGGAACAACACAATCCCGCATCCAGTCGCGTCTCAGTCTCCATTCGGCTTTTCCTTGTTTAATTGATGTCATGAGCTTGTACGTCTTGAGCTGTATTTTAGATGTTTCAGGTTTGTTTTGATTCCGAGATTTTATTCGTGTGACTAATTTTTCATGATTGCACTTTCAAAATGATTACGTTGTCCTTATTTATTTATTTATCAATTAACCTTCTGTTGTATTTTCAGTTGCTTAAAAATGCAATTGTACATTCATATCGAAAACCCGTTCAATGCAATGCCACTCCGCGGGCATTTATGGTCTGGTCTCCATAGTAACGAGCCCCCACTAACCCGTCTCTCCGTGCCCCCCCTCTGCTCTCGCCGGTCCCACACCAGGGCTTCCAGGTGCTCTGCGACCTGACCAACGGCTTCTCCGGCCTGGGGTCAAAGGTCACGGAGCTGCTCCAGGACTCGTACGGAGGGAAGGGCATCCTCACCTGGGGAATGGTCCCTGTCACCCATCCTGACACGGTGAGCGGATTGGCTTACAGGTTCCCCGTTAGGAAAGGGTCCACTTTTGGCAGAAGACCCACCAGAGATTTAGTGCAGTCAAATTATCAATAAATTCTCGTTAACATGTAAAAAATAAGGCGTAACAAATAACAATTAATAATTCTCTGTGTTCATTCATTCAATATTTCCATTGTCAGTCCTCAAACACACCAATGTAATTGGTGTGTTTGAGGACACACCGGTCCACCACCACCACCACTTCACCCCCGTTCTCCACCACTGGTCGCTCCTCGCCGCCGTCTCGAGTCGTAACGCCCTCGCTCTCCCTTCCCCTCAGACCCCGATGAAGGACATCTACCACGTGATCAACACGGCGCTGGGCATGGTGCACATGGCCAACAACAGCTCCTTCTTCTGCCCCCTGACCCTGAGAGGGGGGCTTGGCAGGCGCCCGGGCCCCCCCGTGGCCTTCCCCCACCTCACCTACGACGTGAGTGGCTCTGCGTCCACGTCGCAAACAAGGGGGCCAGGCTCCACCCTGGTGTATGATTGGTGGATCAACATCCTCGGTGGACTGTACCAACAGGGGAAGGTGCTGGAGTCGGGTCGATCCATCGTACATCAGGGTGGCGTCCCACTCTGGGATGTCCCGAGTGGATCGATTTCTCATGTATTTGGTCGTTTTCTAACCATTCATATTCAGTGGGCATGCTCAGACTTGGTCACGTCGTTACCTCGACATCACAATTACACTGCATCCTACGGAAATTGAACTGGCTGGACAGGTGGGTCGGCTTAGCTCAGGAGGTAGAGCTGTTGTCTCGTAACCGAAAGGTTGCTAGTTCGATCCCCAGCTCCTCCTAGCCGAGTGTTGATGTGTCCCTGAGCAAGACACTTAACCCTGACTGCTCCTGACGAGCTGGCTGTCGCCTTGCATGGTTGACTCTGCCGTCGGTGTGTCAATGTGTGTATTAACCGATGTAAGCCTGCGTCTGCTAAATGCTCTAATTGGAAGTGACACCTGGCGGTGAAACAAAAGGCCTCAACGTCTCCGACGTCCCGTTTGAACCTCTCGTTCATAATGGTACATCTAGTGCTGATTGGCTGCCTGTGTTCTGCATTCCCTTTGGAACCCGGCCCTCCCTGGCACAGCCCTCCCTGTGGTACCACTCCAGCTCGGTCCTGGCGCTGGCCCTGGACGCCCTGACCGCGCCCTGCCGCCTCCGACAGAACGGCGTCCCGGTGGGCCAGATGGCGGACCTGCTGACCGGCTCTGGGAGAAAGGTGAACCCCCCAACGTCATGTGTGGTGATAGAATAGAATGTATTCATTTGTCATTGTAACAGATACAACGCAATTAGGTGCAGTCCTTGTTCAGTGCAAAAACATCATTGAGGTAGTATGCATAAATAAAAAAGGATATAAAATAAATATAGGACTACTGTGCTACTACTGATGATGATGATGATTGCTCCCAGGGATTAGCTCCTCCTAGTCTGGTTGCAGGTGTGCTAGTCGCTGAACTCCAAGTGTCCCACTGGGCTAGGCTAGGGGTCGGGGTGGAGCTACGTTCTTCTTCCGTCTAGCTGGTTATGGTTTCGGTTCTGGGGACACATTTAGGGTCGGCAATACCTAATGGATCTCCAGGCAGCCATGCGATTGGTTAAGCAGACCTGGTAGATCCCGTCTCCTGGCGCAGTGGATTGGATGATGACGACCAACTGTGTTTTTAGGTTTTCCCTATCACGCTATTGAGCTTCAAACTCTCTTCTCCGGGACTTGACCATGGAAAAGAGGTCACTCTGTTGGATTGAGCTAAGATTAGTGACTTCGTATCCATCTCAGTTGCTTTAGTCGTCTGACTCTGAACCCAGTCTTCCACCGTCCCTCCCCCTGGTTGGAGGGACCCAGTCTTCCACTGTCCCTCCCCCTGGTTGGAGGGACCCAGTCTTCCACTGTCCCTCCCCCTGGTTGGTGGGACCCAGTCTTCCAGCGTCCCTCCCCCTGGTTGTAGGGAGGTAGCCTGGCCCCCCCCAGGCCCACCCTGGCCTCCCCCAGGATAGCCTTGATGGAGCTGTCTCATACTCCTCGTTCCGTCTTGCAGGTGGTGGCTGCATACGGCGCTGTTCCCTTACCCATGATGCAAGGCGCCACGCTGCCCGACGCCCTGAGTAGCTGCGCCGATGCGTTGCCGTGGAGACCCTTATCGTCGTGCCCGGACGGCGGTGGCGGTCAGTGTTTTGCTCAGCTGCTGACGCTGAGGGGCCTGGACGAACAACGCCTTGTCAGGTAGGGGTCCTGGTCTGACTGTTGCTGTGTCTGACTGTTGCTGTGGTCTGACTGTTGCTGTGGTCTGACTATTGCTATGGTTTTACTGTTGCTGTGGTCTGACTGCTGCTGTGGTCTGACTGTTGCTGTGGTCTGACTGTTGCTGTGGTCTGACTGTTGCTATGGTCTGACTGTTGCTGTGGTCTGACTGTTGCTGTGGTCTGACTGTTGCTGTGGTCTGACTGTTGCAGCGGTCTGACTGTTTCTGTGGTTTGACTGTTTCTGTGGTCTGACTGTTTCTGTGGTCTGACTGTTGCTGTGGTCTGACTGTTGCTGTGGTTTGACTGTTGCTGTGGTCTGACTGTTGCTGTGGTCTGACTGTTGCTGTGGTTTGACTGTTGCTGTGGTCTGACTGTTGCTGTGGTCTGACTGTTGCTGTGGTTTGACTGTTGCTGTGGTTTGACTGTTGCTGTGGTTTGACTGTTGCTGTGGTTTGACTGTTGCTGTGGTTTTACTCTTGCTATGTTATTACTATAGCTATGGTTAACCTGTTGCTATGATGTTGTTGTGGTATTACTGTTAGGTTATGCTGTTTCTATGGTATTGGATTGACCAGTGCTATGGCTTTATTGTTGCCATGGCTTTATTGTTGTAATGGCTTTACTGTTATAATGATATTACTGTTGCCATTTTATTACTGTTGCCATTCATATTATTATATTCTGATTTCAGCCGTGCACTCAATGGGCCACAAGCCCCCAACGCTCTACACGGGCTGAAAAGTGGGGAGGACGTACTGGCCTCCTACATGGCCTCCTTCTACCCTACTGGTGATCTGTAGGTGTCCAACGCACGCACACACGCAAAACATGGTGCAAACAAACAAACAAACAAACAAACAAACGACCATGCATGTTGGAATAAACCTATTTTTTTTTCTTCTTTTAGAATGAACAAAGTTTCTCATCAAATTGAACCTGTTGACCATCCTCTTCCTCTTACCGTCTGCCCCCACACAGGGCCATGCACCTGCTCTCCAGCCCCAGCCTGTTGACCCCGCCCTTCCCCCGGGTCTTCAGCTCAGACCTGGGGGAGCAGGGCTGTCTGCAGAGCCGCTACCTGGCCCCCGGCGGTGAGTACCGGCCCGCTCCCCTCCAGTCCGCCCTCCCTGACTCGTGCCAGTCGAATCACGGCAACGTCATGGACGCTCTGGTGTTGCTCATCAGCTAACGGTGGACCGACGATGAACTCGATTCTCATGTTTAGGGCTCTAATAGTCAGTTTGAAGAAATCTGTAGTAACACACATGGGTCAAAGACAGACAAAGCTACTTAGTGATTGTTTTAGATGCATGTCCTTAACGAGCAGGTAGGGGGGTCTAGGGCGGGGCTGTCTACGGGTGGACCGCGGACTCTTGGGTTTGAAGTTTGAACCTTCACACAATACTAGTAGACCACCCAGTCTGCTCTGCTGTGGACTCACAGAGCTCCCTTCTGAACTCTGTCCCTGGTCTCTCTCTCTCTCTCTTTCTCTCTGTCTCTCTCTCTGACACTGTCTGTCTCTCATTCTCTCTTTAAAAAAATATCTCTCCTTTCTCTCTTTTCTCTCTCTCGCTCTTTTATTTTTTCTCTCCTTTCTCTCTACTCTCTTTCCTCTCTTACTCTATTTTCCCTCTCCTGTCTTTGTCCCTGGTCTCGCCCACCTTTCCTCCCTCCCTCCCTCTCCCCCTCCCTCTCTTCCCTCCCTCCCTCCCCCCCCCCCCCCCCTCCCCCTCTGTATCTACAGCCGTGCCCCCCACCGTCGCCTCCGTGCCCGTCCTCTCCTGCCTCCAGTCCGGCCCGGCCCTTGGCCCCTGGCTGGCCGAGCTCCACCGCGCCGTGGGGGCCCTAAACATCCGCCGCCTGGCCCCCAGCTTCCTCTCCCAGGGGCCCGAGCTGTCCGAGTACGAGGAGGCTCTAGAGCAGCTGCGCCTGCTGGCCCGCTGTTACCGCGACGACAACCGGGGCGCCGCCCACTTCTCCTCCGAGGACAGCAACGACGACAGCGACGACTGACGACGGCGGCGGTCGCTCGGCAACCACGCGAGGGAACCTGACGACGGGCTCCGCGGCAACAGATTGATGAGGTCATCGCGGCGGTCGTGAGGTCGTCGTCGTCCTCGTCCTCGTGAGGACGTCATCGTCATCGTGAGGACGTCGTCGTAGCGCGAGTGACGACGTCGTCGTAGCGCGAGTGGCGACGTCGTCAGAACGTGGACGATGACATCGTTATATGGGGGGACGATGAGGTCACACAGTGGAGGACGATGATTAGGATGACGATGATGTCATCATAAGGTGAATGGTCATCAGCACTTAACTGTTTTGCTGTTGCATGCCGCCTCCTAATGGCTGTGAGTTAACAGAAGAGTATCAGACGCAAAAGAAGACTGTTTGAAAATATAGGAACAATGCATAAAAGTTGGAGCTTTACTTGTAAACAGAACAACATTAATCACATCTAGGTAGTAAAGACTCTGTAAGGATTTCAAGTTCATGGTAAAGTAAAGTAGAATAAATAAATAAATAAATAAGAGGGATTGATCGCACATAAGGATGAAGAATGAATGGTTGTTACTGACTAATTAAATGTGTTTTATACTACCGGTTACCCCGTTGTTCCTGTTGTCAATGTTCTTATTTAGTGAATGTCTTAAATATCCATCTATCTATAACCATAACCCGCCTCTTGATGGCGCCAGAACACAGCCAGACAGCATGCACCTGCACGTTATCGGTTATCGGTCACAAAATAAGTTTAGTAGTCCCACTCGTAACATCCAATTAGCCTATTTGCACTCCACGAGTTTGTGTATGAACGTGTATGATTTCGATGTATATGGTAATTTGAATGTTCAGTAATGTGTTTTATTGAATAGGTAACGTTAGTTGTATTCGTTTTATTTTACATTGCGTCCACACCAGGGAGTTCAGTTTGAGGAGCTAAAGATAAGTCGACTAGAAAAAACGGAAACCTCGCATTCCCGCTGTGTTTTTATTATCAGGTTTCCATTTTCGTCGCGTATGTATTAGTTTGAAACTGCAGTGTATTCCTAAACCATAAAACAAAATCAAAGTACACTTTATGTCTATCTCTAAACTGGATAATGGCAGGTGGTTTTGGTTTCTACACTTCCATTGCATATAGCAGCTAATTATTGATTAACAACAGGGTGGTTAACCAAGCTCGTTAAAAGATTTAAGTCGATAGATAGAATTGTGTTTTGCGTCGAAGTAGATCGATCGAAGCGTGTTTAGCGTCGTTCGAGACTCGAACCAGAGTCCGTGAACTTTGAACTGTCCTGGGATTATTTCGCAACATACAACGAACGTTTGGAAGCCCTCAGTCTACTGAATACTGTTGGTCACATGTACAGTAGAGTCATGAGTCAGAACCTGCCACCTGTAAGTAGAGTTCATTCTTGGTGGTGACAGGCAATCACATTTCAGTCTGCTACCAAGAATCTACCAAGAATACGACGCTCTGGCCAATCAGCGCTCGCATCGCTACCAAGAATTGTACCAGGAATACAACGCTCTGGCCAATCAGCGTTCGTATCGCTACCGACCGAGAATTGCATTTTTGAAGAGTGACGTTACGAAAATCTTCACTTCTTACCAACATTTCCGAGGTAAGTCAGTACTTTCTAGCTATTTTCAATCCAAATAAATTTGCAAATGTCTATATATAAACAGGTTTTAGTTGGATGAATAACCTTTGGCTCAGAAACTTTAACAACTAGGTAATAGGCCTAAATAACGTTAGACAGTGTTTTCTGTCTCTTCACCGTTATAACGTTACAGCTTTCCGATGGCGATGTGGATTTCCTACTGTTGCGTTTTCTCAAAGAAAGTTGTCCAATCCCGGGTTGCTTTAGACTCACTTCATTTATTATAAGTCGTCTGCATGTTTCGGCATGGTAACTGAAGCTATACGGAGGGAATTGTAGCTAAAGAATGGAACACGTGTGAGAGATAATAACTCTGGCTACTACGGGACATGGGCAAAGGCCCATGTCCCCTCGCGGGTGTCGCTGCAAATCTCTGATCTATGGGCCACGGGCAGAGGCCCGTGACCCTGCGCGCGTGTGGTTATTAATCTCTGGTCTCTTCACACTGGGCGCACAGGTAAGAGACCGCCAAGTGGGCGTAGCCGGGGTGACGTAATGACTTCGGCTTCTTCGTATATATAAAAGTGCTGCTATCTGTGGCTGGAGCAGCCTCCAATAAGGTATTGCTCCCCTTGTGGCTATGTATAGTATTTACGGCTTATATGTTTGGTCCTGCTTCATTTTGGTCTATGTGGGGGTAGCTTAGATTCTTAAAATACGTAACAATCCCTCCTTGGTCATCTTAGATGACCATACAATAATATTTTAAATCATAAACACCATTTACCACACCGAAAACATAGTCAAATTAGGATCAATCATCAACACGTGTGGAAAACTCTTGAATAGAGGAAAAAAACCACAATGCGCTCATAATACTGAGACGTCATTCACCTTGTGGGTCTCATTGGGAATACAGGTCATTATTTAACAATACAACAATGAACATAAATCTTGTTATCATACAATCACATGTCCAAACAGCACACAAACAAAACTACTCATAGAAATCCTGAGCTAATACTTTTGGTTATGTGCTACAAGGCCATACAATTTTCATCATGTGCAAAAGTAAAGTAAAAAATGGTAGTCATAATACAATTTTAAAATTTCAAAATGATTGATAAGCTAACATGGATTTGGGGGGTTCAGGTGATCTTCGTGTATTGGTGCGCCGGTTCATGTGGGTGGTTTGGGCATGGATTTGGGGTCATTGTTTTTTCTGTCGCCGTCTGGCCTGTAATTCATGATCCCAAGACTCGTCCCTCCTTGTCAAGGGCTCAACTCAGAGAGGTTACTCCTACATCATGGGAGCCTTCAAACAGGTTCTCCGTCGTCGTCGTGTCAGTAACAGGTGGCCTGTAAAACAATCGCCTCAAGGAAGATCAACTGTACCATTATTAATGCAGCGATTCAGAAATAACGGGTTGCACTCGCAACCAAGCAACATTACACAATAACAAACATAGTCTGGTATGGTTGTTTTAAAATGTGTTATTCAAGTAAATCCGGGATATTGCCTTGCTCGGCGGTGGTAGTTTGTAGGCTCCGGGTGTGTCTGCATCTGGAACTTTTTGCTTCTATTGTAGAAATACAAACTCATGTACAGCAGTTAGTTGTTCAAAAACATATTTCCATGAATTCTAATTTTAATTGTTTTACAGTATCTACTTTGGTTTAATTTCACACTACATCCCTCCTTGCGCATTGCTTCAGCCATGCGCATTGAATGACAACTAAAGCTAACCACGCCGTAGTTTAACCAAGTTGCTATAACCAAAAAGATGTAAAAGGGAAATAACAATGTTGAAATGTGCATGTTCAATATCACTTCTGTGTTAACCGTATCTCATAATAACAGTTACCTTCATCATACTATCCGTTTGTCCTACACTAACTATGTATATTGGATGACCTAATCTTCATTTATTCTACCTATTGCTCGCATTTGATGTTGCCCACACTTTGATTCACTCCTATGTACATCGCATACCACATCAAACGTGAATACGCCTTATTCTCTGCACAATATCCTATTGCGCCACTTTCTGCATACCACATCAAACGTGAATATGTCTTAGCAAAGTGAAGTAAAGTAAAACTCAGTTTTATCTTTACTTATTTTATAGCTACACATGTCCCGGACACGTTCATTACTATTTCCAAAACAGTTTTTTTTTGCTACGCAGGTCCCAGACCTAACTATACCATTACATGAACAGTATTTATTATTATAATTATCTAGTTTTTTGTTGGTCAACATCAAATCGATACATTAATTCAACCTTCTGACTTACTGACCCACCCGATTTCTCCCCGTGTGAGCCCGCGAATGACAACTCTCCCGGGGCCTCCCCATGAGCCCCACCGCCACCACTCCCCGTGTGAGCCCGCGATTGTACTCTCCCGGAGCCTCCCATTGAGCTCCACCGTTACCACCTCAGAACTCTGCAGGAACGATTAGTCGATTAACGCGTGGCTCGGAGGCTCCTCAAGGAGTGCAACAATCCTACGTCTTGACACCTGGTGCAGTCGACGTGTGGCTCGGGGGCTCCCAGGAAGTGCCACAATCCTACGTCTGACACCTGGTGAATCTTGAGCTAGGTCAATCAAAACCGTCTAAACTAGGTAGAATAAAGAGTCATCCAAACTTACAACAATTATGCACATCTTGGTATTAAATATATGGTGATATTCTATAAACAAAACAAAAACTGAACCTAAGAGAAAAATTCAGAAGTTATCGTTTGAAACAAATGTTATTGTAATTGAACTACAGCAGTTGAGCTAACTCCCGCCTTGTGCACCGGTTAAAACCATTTATTAATTAAACATTATTTTAACAGTTGAACCCCGTGTCTATTTGAACCATCCTGGTTCCCTAATCAATGTGCATGACACAACCCGTGTCTATTGCACTCCTGTTTTGATACACAAAACGCATGTTGAATAGACAGAAGGGCTTAGCAACCTGAAAAACATAATGTCTGAGTGTTAGGCATTCGTTACTGCATATACTGCTATTTCCTGAAGAGAGAGAGAGAGAGAATATTAAGATCAATGCACACACACAGGTCGCGAAGGCTAAATTTACATCCTGGTTCCAACACATGGCTAGGTGTGAGGGTTTGAGGGGGTAAGGGGCAATTTAACTAACAATAGAGAGGCGAGTTGCCTTCTCAGGGGGATGGGGGGGGGGGGGTCTGACTACTGGACCTGTGAAGACTGGGACAAAGGGAGTGGGGGGGTTTCACGAGCGAGAGAGAGGAAGAGGGAGAGGAAGAGGGAGAGAGAATGTAACACCGTAGTTGGGCTCCCCGCTGCTCTTGGTCTCTGCAAGACCCAAGATGGCGGACGTCTGGACAAAGGAAACCCACGTCACGAAGACGCGCCGTCTCTTTAACACCACGTGGTTACACTCTACGGCTGCGTTCTATACTAATCAAAATTGCACATTAGACTTAACTGAACCGGGAGGAATCAATCCAATTTGAACTCCTTGGCCAAGCCTCCGTTTTAATATGCAACTAAGCTAGATTAACGTTAAAAACCTGACCTTTCCTCCCCCCACCGTAAAGAGTTTGGAACTTTATGGTCGGTAATAAATATACCTTATGGTGGTCCGGCTTTACTTCGAGACATTCACCAATTACCTTATGATGTTCTCGGCTTAACTTCGAGACATTCATCATATAACACAAAAACCACCTACCACGTGGTACAGACAGACACAGAGACAGACAGACAGACATAACACACCGGGGGTCCCTTTGTGCAGGCTACCATTGCCTTATCAAACAGCCAGGAGCGCCCAGGTAAACAAAGGGATGGGGAGAGGGGGGAGAGGGTACTCGTGTGTAGGGGGCCTGGAGGGGGGGGGCGGTGGGGACTTCACGTGTGTCGGGGGTCAGGGGGTAACGACCGGACGGTGGCTAAAACAAACTTACACCTAAATGTTCTTATAACCAATCCTATTTCAGATTTAATCTTTAAAACAATGAGTTATACTTACCTCAGACGTGCGGGCCTGTTGAAGTTGTTTTAGCGTCGCGCCCGCCGGGATTTCTCGGGACTTTCTTCCATCACGTCAGGGTCACCAAATATGTTGCGTTTTCTCAAAGAAAGTTGTCCAATCCCGGGTTGCTTTAGACTCACTTCATTTATTATAAGTCGTCTGCATGTTTCGGCATGGTAACTGAAGCTATACGGAGGGAATTGTAGCTAAAGAATGGAACACGTGTGAGAGATAATAACTCTGGCTACTACGGGACATGGGCAAAGGCCCATGTCCCCTCGCGGGTGTCGCTGCAAATCTCTGATCTATGGGCCACGGGCAGAGGCCCGTGACCCTGCGCGCGTGTGGTTATTAATCTCTGGTCTCTTCACACTGGGCGCACAGGTAAGAGACCGCCAAGTGGGCGTAGCCGGGGTGACGTAATGACTTCGGCTTCTTCGTATATATAAAAGTGCTGCTATCTGTGGCTGGAGCAGCCTCCAATAAGGTATTGCTCCCCTTGTGGCTATGTATAGTATTTACGGCTTATATGTTTGGTCCTGCTTCATTTTGGTCTATGTGGGGGTAGCTTAGATTCTTAAAATACGTAACACTACTTATAATATGTTGATTTAAAATCAATTTCACGTTAACTTAGGCTATCCGACAAATGCCGGTTGATGAACATTAGCGAGCCGAGTCATTCAATGACTAACAGGCAGGGCTTTGACTCCGAACTTCGTTATTCGAACCCTCCTTCTGCTCTTCTGAGGCCACCGTTCCTCGCAGCCCTCGAGCCTCAAATCCAGACCCCCACACCTGTGTTTCCCACACCTCCATTCATCCCACCTCTCCTGCCCAGACCCCTCCTGGCTGTCCCCCAACCACTCCTGTCTGTGCCTCAACCCCTCTGGTCTTTGCCTCAACCAATATACACAATATACCACTGGGGAGCTTGAAGTTACAAAAAATATTTCAGATCGCAGCATCAAATCAAGTTATATACCCTTTATCATAATGCCAGCCTACTTAATCACAATGGTTAGCTAATACATTTTACATAACTTCCTATTAATTGTCAATGCTTTTGATAATCAAAATGGTATGGAATTTAAATGCAGAGCGCAAAATGCGTTCATATTACCATGCATAACAAACAAAGCACAACAGACAGTATTAATTATTATTGCTTGGACAGCATTTATAAGGAACCTGATCACTTAGACACCATGTTTTACAGTGATATTAACGTCTCTATAATCACTGTTAACATGAACACATGCTTTAATAAAACGGGCACTAAACACACCGGCATGGTTTAGTTTCATTGGTGAACACAGCGACGACCGGCAACGATGTATATTTGATACAACATTATTATTCATTTTCATAAGTATCTGGATATTTTTCTGACAATATGAATGTACAGTAGTCATATTATGATCATAACGAATTAGGAACGGCCGGGATTCGATACGACAAGATCAGGTTATGGAACTTTACGTCGACAAACACGCAGCGTCTTGCGAAGCTGCGTGTTTGTCGAGGTAAAGCACCAAGATATAGCCTACCAAAAAATATGCTGATTTTCATCGTATCGATTCCCGGTAGATCCTAATTCGTTATGATCATAATATGACTACTGTTCATTCATATTGTCAGAAACATGTCCAGATCCTTATGCAAACCAATAATAATGTTGTATCAAATATATATCGTATTGTAATAAAGAATGATAAATAAAGTTAGTCGACGTAAAGTGCCATAAATACCGTAATATACATCCTGATCTCGTCGTAACGAATCCCGGTCGTTCCTAATTCGTTATGATCATAATATGACTACTGTACATTCATATTGTCAGAAAAATATCCAGATCCTTATGAAAATGAATAATAATGTTGTATCAAATATACATCGTTGCCGGTCGTCGCTGTGTTCACCAATGAAACTAAACCATGCCGGTGTGTTTAGTGCCCGTTTTATTAAAGCATTAAGAGGCCATGTTAACAGTGATTATAGAGACGTTAATATCACTGTAAAACATAGTGTCTAAGTGATCAGGTTCCTTATAAATGCTGTCCAAACAATAATATTTAATAATGTCTGTTGTGCTTTGTTTGTTATGCATGGTAATATGAACGTATTTTGCGCTCTGCATTTAAATTCCATACCATTTTGATTATCAAAAGCATTGACAATTAATAGGAAGTTATGTAAAATGTATAAGCTAACCATTGTGATTAAGTAGGCTGGCATTATGATAAAGGATATACAACTTGATTTGATTTTTTGTAACTTCAAGCTCCCCAGTGGTATATTGTATTTGAATAAACAACATTTGTATTTTGTCATATTGATAAAACTTGATTATAAATAAAAAAACAGCACATTCAACTCTCACTCAAGTGGTTTTCGTGCATTTTTGTGACTGGAACTGTACAAAAATGCAAAGCAGTTGCAACATATTGTTTATTTTATTCAAATGAGACTTTACACCAGCAAGAGCAGTTTGTCTTCTGATGGCCCCTCGTCTCTCTAATAGCCCTTGCTGGGAAACAGTTTTCTTTGCACTCGGCTCTTCCACTGTTTTGTATTTGTATTGAAAATAGCTAGAAAGGACTGACTTACCTCGGAAATGTTGGTAAGAAGTGAAGTGAAGTAGCGATACGAGCGCTCATTGGCCAGCGCTCGTATGGCCACGAGGTCATTCTTCGTAGTAACAGCGATATACGATCGCTGATTGGCCAATTTTTGGTAGATGATACGAGCGCTGATTGGCCAATTTTTGATAGATGATACGAGCGCTGATTGGCCAATTCTTGGTAGATGATACGAGCGCTGATTGGCCAATTCTTGGTAGATTCGACGTAGACTCACAGAGTCATATACGACATTCTTTCCGTGGTACTACTACACGGGCTAGTGGCGCAATGGATAACGCGTCTGATACGAGCGCTGATTGGCCAATTCTTGGTAGATGATACGAGCGCTGATTGGCCAATTCTTGGTAGATTCGACATAGACTCACAGATTCATATACGACATTCTTTCCGTGGTACTACTACACGGGCTAGTGGCGCAATGGATAACGCGTCTGACTACGGATCAGAAGATTCTAGGTTCGACTCCTGGCTAGCTCGAGTTTTTGTTTTATTTTAAGAAAGTTAAGTTAAATAGGTTAAGGGTTACCAGTCTATATTTAGCACATGGTTATTAACGCAACGGAAAAATGGATAGGGGGTCAAAGGATATAGTATATAAGTTAGGGTATGCTACCGTTGCATTCGCCGGCGGTTCAGAAATGCTATTAGGCGGAAAGCTTTCCAACTTCCAGCAGCATTATTTATAAGGTGCTCTATAAATCCAACATTAACACATTTAATGCTGCAAACATTAATATTCTGAAGCATTACCCATCGTGCTTCCTCAATTAACGAGTGGTTTAACCGCAGCATCATCTTAATTGGAGAATATCGAAAGATTTTGTAAGTTGGGCCCCCGTGTAGGTCAACCTCTCCAGAATTAAACAATTAACGCATTTTTGGGATTTATGGTTCCATACGATTGACTGTGGCAGGCCGCCACTCAGGTCACTTCGTGAACACAAACTCGCCATCTCATTGTCCATCAGGTGAACCAATTCTTGGTCAAATTCGAGCTCCCATTGGCCTACCGTTGCTCGACAAACGCTCGGCCTTACGTGCCATACGAAGCAGATGGAAACTTCAATTACCTATTTCCTAATTTATTCCGTTAGCATGTTAGTGTTGAGCTTTAGTTAAAATTCTATTCAATTCATTCTAATCAACCACCATTATAATGCACTAGCATAAGCTCCAACTATTAATAAAGACTTCTTGTTTGAGACTGGGATTAATCAGCACGGTTTCTTTTTTCAGTGGTTATGCATCCACACTCGTGCATGTTCACAGTGCAACCAAACAATACATAAAAAAATGACATGCAAAATAACAAAATAATGTTTTAGTTTTTTATTCTGAAAGGAAACAAAAAAAAAAGTTTTCTAAACGGCTTGAAGTCACAGAAGAAAAAAAAACAAAAAACGCCTGACCCAGCACATTACTGGAACAATGCAAACCTGTGATAAAACTGCCCTAGCACATTTAATCCACTTAAAAACGCATAAAACTAGGCTTTCAACCCCCATTACTTTGCAAACACCCCCTTGGAGAGACTATCTGAAAAAATATCCACATTAAGTCAAAAAAAAAAAAAACTGAAGCATGTCCAGAGGGGTCACATTGAGACGGAGTGGCCAGGGATCTACGGCTAGTCATTAAAAAACGATCGGGAGAGAGACGGGGGGGGGGGGGGGGGGGGGGGAGTAGGGGAATGTAGACAGGGAGGGTGGGGGGGACGACGACTCGGTAAGGGGCTCGTAGCAGACAGCACCGTGACGGGACTAGGACCGGGAACGGGAGCGGGACGGCGAGCGGGATTTGGACGGGGACAGGGAGCGCGAGGCGGACCGGGCTTTGGCGGGGGTGGGCGAGCGGGACTTGGACTTGGATTTGGAGCGGGCCCTCTGCTTGGGCTCCACGGGGCTCCGGGAGCGCGAACGGGAGACCCTGCGCGGCGCGGCGCCCCCCTCCTCCTCGCGCCCCTTGGAGCCCGACTTCCTGCTGCGGTCCTTGACGTCGGAGCGGGAGCGGGAGCGGGACCTGGAGCGGGACTCGTCCTTGCGGCCCTTCTTCACCTCCTTCTTGGCCTTCTTGCTGCGGGGGCTGCGGCTGCGGCTGGTGCTGCGCGCCTCCTTGTTCTTCAGGCTGCGGCTGCGGCTGCGCGCCTCCTTCTTGACGCTGCGGCTGCGGCTCCGCTCCTTGTTCTTGACGCTGCGGCTGCGGCTGCGCTCCTTGTTCTTGGGGCTGCGGCTCCGGCTGCGGCTGCGGGCGTCCTTCTTGTGCGAGCCGTTGGTGCGCTCCTCCTCCTTCTTGTCCTTGTTCTTCTTGCTGCGGGAGCGGCTTCGGGAGTGGGACGCGGCCCTGAGGGGGGGGAGACAGTGCAGAGTTGGTGGTCGTTCAGGGGTTGCATGCGGCAGCTCCACAGTGCCTCAACAGTGATTTAAAAAAAGGGGACATTCTACCACCAGGTGTGAGTTTGATTAGCCGTTACAAGCCGTTCTGAGAATCTGCGTCTTCTGACATCACAAGTGGGCGTGTCCGCCTAGATGCGCGCTGGATAGATTAGCATCGTTTGCTTCAGTCCACTGGGTAGGCTGATCTATCCAGCGCACATCTCGGAGGACACGCCCTCAAGTGATGTCAGGTGTCCGATTTTTCCAAACGGCTTGCAAGGGTTAATCACACTCCCACCCGGCGGTACGATATGTATCCCGTTAGGAGTCATACGGCTAAACAGACCATCGTAGCTCGAACGCTTTCAGGACTCACCTGGAGCGGGATCGGCTGCGGCTGCTGCTGTCGCTACGGCTGCGGCTCTTGCGGGAACGGCGGCTCCTGGAGCGAGACCTGGGGACGGGTCGGACAGACACGTGTTCAGGGCTCGGCCATAGTCAACTCTTACAGGCGACGACGCCAACGGAGGAGCCGGCGGAAGGTGCGCTTGGCCAACACATAGTCGGAAGATGAGCTCCACATTAGTGTACAATAGCCCGGAATTTGAAAAGGTGACGAGAGAGACGACCGGCTCAATAAATGTTGTTCGTCAGCAGAGCCATGCCTGGCTTTAGAATTGGCTCTGCGAATGACGATCAGTAAATTGATCCACCAGCCTGACACGGCCGACAGAATGAGCCCAGCTCCCGAGGGAGCGTGTTTCTGTACGTTCTCTCCAGGGTCAGTACCTGGAGCGGCTACGGGAGTAGGAGCGGCGGCGCCGGGCCCCGGGCCGGTCCTCGATCAGCCTGATCTTACGGCCGTTGACCTCGGTGCCGTCCAGCTTCTCCAGGGCCCTCTTCATGTCGGCGTACAGGCGGAACTCGATCACGCCCTCGTTCTTGCGGCCTCGGTTGGTGTCGGCGTACGTCACCTCTCCGGCCTGCCTCATGTAGTCCTGAGGGGGGTCGGTGCGAGACAAGGGGAGGCCGTGAGCGACACAACACTTTAACGACGCCAACGTTGAACAGTATGTGGTACACTACCGTAAAATCATACCGAGGGTCCCTCGACTCAAAGTCAACCAAAAGCTGAACTCTATGTTTCCTTTCTCAGCTCATATCTTAATCATTCTACAAAGGCATGTATTTCCATATTAAGTTACTCTTAAAACAGGCTACCACCATATGGTAATAACTTCATGTCCTGAAGACACAATTCAACAAAGATTATGGATTATTATTAATTATTATGGATTATTGATCTCCGTACCTTGAGGTCCTGCCAGCTGCAACGGCTAGAGAGGTTCTCCACAATGAGGCGGTAGTCGGTACGGGTCGGTGGACCGTATCGGTCTCTTCCACCGCGGCCATAGCCTCCTCCACCCCCGCCTCCTCCTCCACCACCACCACCACCACCACCCCCTCGGTCACCACCACCTCCTCCTCGGTCGCCACCGCCGCCTCCACCTTTGCAATTGGACAAGGGGAAGACGCAGGGCCAATGAGGGCGGGAGCGTTGCTGAGACACGGCCTCAAAGCTCCTGACGGCTAACACTCTACACACTGTTCATTTAAGTCTGGGACAAAAACGAAACCATATGGGGGCAAATCAAAAGCCACAAAACTACAGGGTAACAAATACACATTAAGCAAAGGGGCATATGTATTACAAATGTTTTAAAAAAAGGACTACAAAAAATGTCTAAGCTCTAGCCCTACAAATGTATATATTTGAATTGTATTAGGTCAAATTGAATATGCCTATGCTAGACATAAAAGTATCTGATTTAAAAAAAAAAATTATGTACTTACGAGGATACTAAGAAAAGTTTCTAAACTATCATACTAGCAAAAAAAACATTTCACTGTTATGAAAACAAAATGTTCTTTTCAGGCACCTATAAGAGCTGAACCCACATCTTTTCCTAACCCCATGGTATCCTCACCACCCGGCCAGGGCTTAAGGGAAAAGCGGTCTTCATTCTCAATGGCTCCCTTTTATGGACTGCCCAGGGGCCCAGAATGGTCAAACCACACTCTTGGAAAGGGGGACACCATGGCCAGCAATAGGGGCGGGCAGTCGGCAAAGGACTCTTTCAATTAAAACATTGAGGTTCTTTGTTAAATCTTTTACCTTTTACAAATCGACAGTCAATTTAAAATGAGAAAGAAATCCTGCTTTTTTTTAGCAATGTATTACAGGATACTTTACATCATAAAATACTAAATATTACAGCATTTATTTTTGATCCAGAAGCAAGTACATACACACAATGCCCATCTGGTAATATTTCTCAGTAGCTGCATTTCCTGTGGAAAAACTACCCCAGTCCTACTAAACATGCGGAAACCCAAGAAGTCTTTAAGTCATTGGTGGCTCTGTTGCATACGACTGATTCAATAGACCCTGAGAGGTCATCTGCAAGATTAACATGACTACACCTAGGAGAACGACTAACATAAAACCGAAGTGTCAATACAATTCCTAGATTTTGGTAAAATTACTTTATATTCGAGTAGAAATAAAAAAAAAACTGGATAATTTTGCCTAGTGATATCAAATTTCGTATATATTTTTTGTTTAGTTTAGCCGGCGCCGATTAACAACCTGTATAAAGGGACACTTGTTTATAAAATAATAAACTGGATGCAAATCAGCCACCAAGGACACGCTTGGTAAATCTACCGAGATAACAGCATGCCTATAGACGCCAAACTCCCATTAACTGGAGCAGACGGCCACGCAGACTACCGTTTCCCCTAACATTTGAGAGAACAATGTTCCACTTGATACTCACTTCTTCCGCCGCCATAGCTCCCATCCCGGCGAGGTCCTTTGGTGTGCTCAACAATAACCCTCTCACCACACAGGTCCTTCCCGTTCAAGTCGTACACCGCGTCATCCGCATCGCGGGGGTCGTCAAACTCAACGAATCCATAACTGTACACAGACGGGAGAGAAAGATGATTTGAGAATGATTCAGTCATAATTCCCAATATATTTATAACGGTCTTCATTGGTCAAGGTGAACTCGCTTTAAAGCACACCGATTACAATTAAAAAGGTGGAGCCAAGATGAAAATTGCTAGGATAATGGACAGTACATACATATTAATACATTAAAAGGAGATCCGACCTACAACGTCCGGACGTAACACAACGTTTCCAGCATTGTTATATAACAACTATGCTTAACAAATGGCCACGGATATTCATACCGTGGCGGAACATGGCGGCCCTGTGTGTTAGCACCGGTGCTAGCAGATTAGCATTCATTATGTAGGTCTCATCTCTAATCGAGGCAATCAGATGAATACGACGGTGCAGTCACTGCTCAACATTAATAACAAGACGAGTAGGCGTTTGCACACATTATTCGTGGAACAGACGAACACATTATTTGGCTTTCGCTGGTTCTGTGTTTTGGGCCTAAATTGGGAGAAGGCCCCGAAACCAGCGTCGCGCTGAGCGACAAGAACAATCAATTCAAAAAAAGATGAATTACCCGTTTTTCAAGTCCACTTCGAGTATCTTTCCGTATCCCTTGAAGAACTTCTCGACATCCTTTTCCCTGGCCCGGTAGCTCAGTCTTCCGATGTAAACTCTAGACATGTTTAGAGTGTGTCGGTGCGGCGAAGACGACGAACACACTTGCACGATGTCGTGCGGCACGCCACAAATACGCGCCTGCGCATTGGTGGGCGGGTCTTGGATATTGCCGCGCGCGCTGACGCGAGATCCGGTCCCAGTAGTGTCTCCTCTCACTGCTTGTTTGGTGAACTTCAGTGCAACAAATATTTCTGATGCAATGTTTGCCTTTTCTTTTTTGTCGACTGGTTATCTATAATCATTAATGAGAGAGTAGTGCGTTTGTCAAGAAGTACATTTAGAAGAAGAGACATTCATTTGAATGACGTGTGTTGTGTGTCACAGTTGGCCCTAGGCCAAAAGTGTGGGAATTGGAGCTATCATATGTTATATCAAGCAAGCTACACACACTTTGTGTGTTACCTTACAATTACATTACAGACACATAACGTACTTCAGTTTCAATAGCGTTTAGTGTTAGTTTAGGCTACTTTTAACCAAAATGTAAGTCTCTTAAGACTACACAAACTTTTATGAAAGTAGGTTATGTCTAAACTTCAAGGACTGTTCTCAGGGGGTCCCATTGTGTGACTCGGCGGGGGGTTTGTAGAGAAAGAGGCAGGATTTGAACCAGCGCTTGTCAGCTTTGTTGGGAGGGGCCAGCTCACTAATGAGCTGAGCTGCTGGCCTCGGTCCTCTGAACAACATGCCTGTGCCTTGCAACAGCTCCAGGCTTGCATGCACCCAGAAGAACTCACGACAAAGTGATGTAAACTTTTACTATCTGCGATGAACTTGGAAACTAATCCGCTGTCCTCATTGGTCGCCAGACATGAAGAGATCGCACCAGTTTCAAGAGCCTGAATGGGGTGAAGGCGAGGAAGGACATAACGGTACCACACCGGGCGGATTAGCCTCCGCCTGCTAACGTCAACACTGAGCACAACACTAGTGTGACTAGTCGTCAGCCATGGAGTGGCTAACTTTGTCCAAGTACTCTTGGTTTGACTTTGTGTTCTCCGTGGTCGGGGTGTGCACCTTCTTGTTTGACTGGGGGTCCGACGTGTGGGTCGCCACCGAGTTTTATTCCCGCGGGGATTTCTTCTGGTTCGGGGTGCTGGTCGGCTGGATGCTCCTGTCCTCTATCGTGGTCCAAATGTTCAGCTGGTTCTGGTTTAAGTACGACCGGGACTCGGAGGGGTCC